>NC_090655.1:16173982-16473982 GCF_040937935.1 Hyperolius riggenbachi | reverse complement strand
AACAAACCGCACAGAATCCCGCACAAGTGGAAACAGTCCCATTATTTTTAATGGGTTATGCAAATCTGCATGCAGAAAACGCATGCAGATTCGCTGTAGTGGAAACGGACCCTTAGACTCACTTTTTCTCTCCCAAAAGTGGGGGAAAAAAGTCACTGCATCTTAAAGTCCAAATGCAGGGTGTTCCTGACTTGTGAACGCCTGCCAATACGAACCTCCAACCCACCATAATGTCGGGGACTCCCTGTACTGTGCCCATGCAGAGGAGGACACAGGGTGACAAATGGAGGACACAGGGGGACACATGGGGGATACAGGAGGACACAAGGGGGACAGAGGAGGACACAGGAAGGCACAAGAGGTACAAGGGGGCATGAGGTATAAAGGGGGCATAATCCACAAGATGCCCCTTCACCATGGATGCACCAGGTTTAGTTTGTTTTTTTCCCATCTGGTTTTTGTCCTCAAAACCTAGCTGTGTCTTATGGCCAGGAGCATCTTATAGTACGAAAAATACGGTATTTATTTCATTTTATTCTCTACTCCACCACAATGAAATTCACTGCAGTGGTATTCAGCCTTACCTCCCATATACTGTGATCACTACAGGACTGCTTTAAAGAAGAAAAATGCTTTAAAAAAAAGTAATTTGAGTGAGTCTGTATTCTCAATAAGGCATATTAATAGTCACCCTAAAACAGAACTAAATCACATAAATGAGGTGTGAACTATTGCAAATACCTTCTGTTTTAAGTTACACTCAGCATTGCTTTTTAGTTGGAGGGTTTTCCAGCAGGGGCATAACTTCAAACCATGGGGCCCCCCTGCAAAACTTTGACAGGGCCCTCAATGTTCACACCTCTTCCCTTGCTGATCCTCACAGCCTGGGGGCCCATCTTGAAAGGGTCGTAAAACAAGTGTGGCCATCATAATCACACCCATAACAAGTGTAGCCACAAAAACACCTGATCTGAAGTATCCTATAATCGGAGGGAAGTGAAGTAATAGTTGGACCCCCTAGCAGCTCTGACCCCCCCCCCCCCTACGCCCACCAGGGCTGCTCCCTTGTAGTTTCCTCCCTACTTTTCAGTCTCTTTTAGCCCCTTATACATTCCTAGTGCTTCTGGGTTACTATGATGCGCTATTTGCTTATTCTATAAATACAGCATATAATGATAATAAAGTTGATGGTTAGACGTTATCCACAAAGAAAACTGCACATCTATATTTTAGTGATTCCAGAGAGTGGAGGAAATGGAAAAAAAGAAAACTGGAAGTGTTATGATGAGGATCTGTTGACCATTTGATCTTGTTATCGGGGATAAAAGTGAGTGTTCTCTGGACATGGAGTCTAAGCACGTCAGTGGTCTTAACCAGAGTGTCCTGCAAGGGTCAGTGGGCCATAACCCCTAGTAGGTACGGGACTGTAAAGTTGCAGCCATTGGGATTGACCTGAAGACAGAGAGAACAGGAGGTTCCTTGAAGTGAACCTCCAGACTAAAAATCTACTCAGCAGCACTGACAACTCTTGGTGTTTTTTTAACAGTTTTCACAGCATCAGAACTTTGTTTTTCTTATTCAAGCCTTATTTTTAGCTGCACAGAAGAAAACTGCCCGGGCATTTTCCCCTGATGCTGTGCAAAGCATGATGGGATTTCTGATGCTATTGTTCTTGTTGTCTAGCAGCTGGGAGGGGTAATCAGGACACAGGACAGTTGGAACTGTGTCTCATGCTCCCTGCCACCTCCTTGCAACCAAAAAGATGGCAGCCCTCATGATATCACAAACATTTGCCTGTTCTTTTAAAACAGGGTGGATTAGAGATCATATTACCTATCTATTTTAATAAATATAACTAATGTAACTTAAAGAGACACTGAAGCGAAAAAAAATTATGATATCATGAATTGGTTGTGTAGTAGGGGTAATTACTAGAACATTGGTAGCAAAAAAATATTCTCATATTTTTATTTTCAGTTATACAGCTTTTCTTTATAACATTGCATAATTATCTAATATTTGCAGTTTAACATTACTCAGCATTCTAAAAGTTTTTGCAGAACAGGTAGTGAACTTTTGACCTGTCCTGAACTGTTTTCTGCTAAATAAAAACACAATACACCTGAGATAACCTAATCAGAAGTCAGAGCTCTCCAGACTTTCAAAGTCTCAGAGCTCAATGGCTATTTGCATAGATAACAGCTGGAGTTTCTTAAAGGGATACTGTAAGGGGGTCGGGGGAAAATGAGTTGAACTTACTTGGGGTTTCTAATGGTCCCCCGCAGACGTCCTGTGCCCACGCAGCCACTAACCTATGCGCCGGCCTCGCCTTCAGTTCACTTCTGGAATTTCAGACTTTAAAGTCTGAAAACCACTGTGCTTGCGTTGCTGTGTCCTCGCTCCCCCTGATGTCACCAGGAGCGTACGGCGCAGGCACAGACCATACTGGGCCTGCGCAGTACACTCCTGGTGACATCAGCGGGACTGAGGACACGGCAATGCAGGCGCAGTGATTTTCAGACTTTAAAGTCTGAAATTCCAGAAGTGACCCAGAGGTGGGGCCGGAGCAATGGGGAGTGGCTGCATGGGCACAGGATGTCTGCGGGGGACCATTAGAAGCCCCGGGTTACTTCAACTCAATTTCCCCCGATCCCCCCTACAGTATCCCTTTAACTCTTCCTGCACTGGAAACAAATATTAGGCATTTCTCTGCTCCTAATGCTTTATTTCTTTGCTGTACTACACAACCAATTCATTATATCATATTTTTTTTTCCGCTTCAGTGTCTCTTTAACCTCTTGAGGACTGCAGGGCTAAACCCCCCTAGTGACCAGGCCATTTTTAGTAAAATTGGCCACTGCAGCTTTAAGGCCAAGCTGCAGGGCCGCACAACACAGCACACAAGTGATCCTCCCCCCCTTTTCTCCCCACCAACAGAGCTCTCTATTGGTGGGGTCTGATCGCTCCCCCCATGATTATTGTTTGTATAATAAATATTATTGTTCCTGTTTAAAAAAAAAAAAAAACACTGTTTCTTTAAACCCCTTCCCTCCCTCCCTCCCTCTCCACAGCCAGCCAATTACGGTGATCGGCTGTCATAGGCTTCTGCCTATGAGAGCCGATCGCTCTCTTGTCCCCCGGGGGGACAGCCGTGTCACATGGCTGTCCCCAGTGCAGCGCTGCTGCTGATCGCAGCGCTGCACAGTGTAAATAGACGGCGACCATGCCGTCTAACAGTCTCCCGAGCGGCAATAGCCGCTTGGAGACTGAAGGCAAGGAGGAGCTCCGCCCCCCAAGCAGGAGATGCGCGTGCAGCCTGCAGCGATCTCCTGCAAAACAGAACCCCAGGACTTTACGCCAATTGGCGTTAGGCGGTCCTGGGGCTGCCGCCACGGCCACGCCCATCGGCGTTACACGGTCGGCAAGAGGTTAATGACAGAAGGTCATGTCAACCTGCAGACACACACACAACAGAGATCAGAATGGTTGGTCAAGTGGAGTCACAGCTGTTCCACTTTGCACCCGTTTTTGTACAAGTTGTGATACTATTGTGTTTGCACTGGGGCTATTAAGATCAGCTTTGAGGTTAAAATTTTATGCTGGATCAAAAATTTTGCATATGTGATGCTGATGGTCAGATTTATATAAGTGGTGATTAGCCTGGTTGCCAATTTACTGATCACTAGATAACATTTGGCCCTTCATAGTGGGGAAGGAACAGGCTGCAATGAAGAGCAGCCATTTAATTCAAGCACTGCGACTTGAACAAGTGGTTCACCGCTACATTAATCGTTTGTGAGCCACATACTACAGCTTTTTCCTGGTGAAAAGTGCACATGCACAATTACTGTGGCCCACAGGGATCGGGGGACACTTCGGGACTGAGTACTGTACAGACCCATCCAGGGGCGTAACAATAGACCCTGCAAGGGATGCAACCACCCAGAAGCCACAGGGGGCCCGTGGGGTAGAAGTTTATTTTTCCCTATCCTGAGAGACTGACAACTAAAGGCACAGAGAGAAAAAAGCTTTCTGCTCCCTGCACAATTGTTCTGATGACTGCATCTGCTCAGCCACTGATAAGGAATTAAACAAAGTTTTGCAGACAAAGATTTGTAGACAGTCCCTATTCAGTGTTCAGCAGGGTCTTGTGTACAGCACTCAGCCTCCAACTTCTTTACCCCTCCCCAAGTGCTCTGTACTGTAGGGATGTTTATCTGCATAGGGAAAACACATGCAAGTGTGTCAATTGAATATTTAACAATGGTTCTCAGTTTACCTGTGCAGAAAGTGAGGAGGAGGGGGGGAGGGGGCCCCATCATAAGTTTTGCAGGGGAGCCCAGTGATTTCTAGTTATGCCACTGGACCCATCACTAACCATCTTACAAAGCTCTGTTGGATAGGCTAATGAAATTAACGTTAATATCTACCTATATTCTTCATTTTAAAAAGTGAAAATAGTGTAAATGATCATAACATATCGTTATATATTAACAATATTTTAATACAACTTACTTAACCTAACCCTACTCTCAAACAGAACCCTCCCCCCTCTAATGCCTAAAACTCCCCTTCCTGATGCCTCACCCTAAAACCCTCCTTCCTGACACCTAACCCTAAATCCCCCCTTTCTGACACCTAACCCCGAAAAAAAACCTTCCTGATGCCTAACCCTAACCCCCCCCTTCTTGACACCTAACCCAAAAAGACCCATTACTGACACCTAACCCTAAAAGACCCATTCCGGACACCTAACCCTAAAACCCTGCTTCCTGACACCTAACCCTAAAAACCTCCCTCCTGATACCAAACCCTAACCCCCCCCTTCCTGATGCCTAACCCTAACCCCCCCTCTTCCTGACACCTAACCCTAAAAACCTCCCTCCTGATGCCAAACCCTAACCCCCCTTCCTGACACCTAACCCTAAAACCTCCCTTCCTGATACCTAACCCTAACCCCCCCTTCCTGACTCCTAACCCTAACCCCCCCCCCCTTCCTGACACCTAACCCTAAAGCCCTCTTCCTGATGCCTAACCCTAACCCCCCCCCCTTCCTGACACCTAACCCTAAAACCCCCCCTTCCTGACACCTAACCCTAAAGCCCTGTCCTGATGCCTAACCCTAGCCCCCCCCCCCTTCCTGATGCCTAACCCTAAACCCCCCTATCCTGACACCTAACCCTAAAGCCCTCTTCCTGATGCCTAACCCTAACCCCCCTCCCTTCCTGATGCCTAATAGAGACGGCCTGAACGGTTCGCCAGAGAACTTGTTCACCCGAACTTAGCTTGTTCGAGTTCGCGGTGAACCGCGAACACTTAGCGAGTTCGACTAGCCCCCTATACTACATTATTGGGACAAATGTTGACCCTCTACATCACAGTCAGCAGACACATGGCAGCCAATCAGGCTGCACTCCCTCCTGGAGCCCCCCCCCCTTATAAAAGGCAGCAGCGCCGGCCTGGTTCTCACTCTGTGTGCTGCTGTATTAGTGAGATAAGGGAGAGACATTGTAGAGATAGAGAAAGCGATAGTTATGAGGTCTGTTAGCTTGCTCCTTGCTGATATTTGTTGATGAAAAGCACCCCAAAACTGCTCTTTTGAGAGCTAATGTTCTTCTGATGTGTTTTTTTTTTTGTGTGTGTGCCACTGACACTGCATATACAGCCCTGTCTGTCGCAGCTGGCCCTTGATAATTGCTGTACTGTGCCTGGCCCAGCACATTCAGTGCATACCTTTCACTGCCTCTGTGTGACTGCACTTTGTATTATACAATACCCCCACCAGTCATTGCATACCTTTTCCCGGCACCTGTGTGACTGCACAATTGTATTATAGCAGCAGTCAGTGCATACCTTTTTGCTGCACCTGTGTGACTGCACAACTGTATTATAGCAGCAGTAACTGCATACCTTTTCCCTGTACCTGTGCGACTGCACAATTGTATTATAGCAGCAGTCAGTGCATACCATTTCCCTGCACCTGTGTGACTGCACAATTGTATTATAGCAGCAGTCACTGCATACCTTTTCACTGCACCTGTGTAACTGCACATTGTATTATACCACCAGCAGTCACTGCATACCACTTCACTGCACCTGTGTGACTGCACATTGCATACCAGCAGTCACTGCATACCTTTTCACTGCACCTGTGTGACGTCACAATTGTATTATAGCGACAGTCAGTGCATACCTTTTCACTACACCTGTGTAACTGCACATTGTATTATACCACCAGCAGTCAGGTCCAAAAAGTGTTCAGTACCTCACCTTTATTAAAATGAATGAGGCATGGATCCCAGAGGGCTACTGCCTGCCCGAAGACTAAGTCAGTCCCCACACACAGCATCTCTGCCTGCATGTCGTGTGACTGCCTGCCCCAAGACTAAGCCAGTCCCCACACAGCATATCTGCCTGCAGGGCGCTTGACTGCTTTCTCCGCCACCACCAACAGGGTTCAGGACTCCGGGTGGATTCCAGAATTCCAGATTCCAGCGGCTGCTACCAAGCATAATAATAATTTTTCTGGTGCGTGTACATGCCTAATTTTTCTAGCTGCACTGCGGCTGCAACAACAAAACAAAAGACATGTACATGTGTCAATTCCCTTTCATGATCGTTACCTTGCCACGGTGAAGGGGCTTGCGTATCACAATGAAGCAATGACAATCTATATGAATGTGTTGGGGGGCATACCTGACCCAAGATAATAAGGTCATTGCTTCATTGTGGACAGTTGTTCTGTCATTGAGCTACCTCAGCCCGACCATGTGGGCTTGAAAACCGCCATCGCCTGCACTGTCGCCATGGTGCGCACCAGTCCAGCACGGCCATCACTACACAGACAGCTGTTTGCGGTGCGTTACACAGTGAGTTTGGTCTGTCAGTGTGAAGCAGTGCACTACTTACATTAATTGCTGATCCATGTATACACACGCAAGATGTTTGTAAGCACTTTATACCTCCAATTTAGGAATGCAATGTGATTTCTGCCTTTTAGGGATTATAACCCTGCAGTGCGTCAAATCCGTAATTTTCCCCGGGACTTTTGGCATGTATCCCACTCTGACATGCCCCCCTCCAGGTGTTAGACAGGACCAGTGTTTGTAGTTTTTCAAGTTCGCCTGCCTATTGAAGTCTATTGCGGTTCGGAAAGTTTGCAGGTTCGTAATCTTTTTCAGAAGTTCGAGTTCGAGGTTCGCGAACCGAAAATCAGAGGTTCGAGCCATCTCTAACGCCTAACCATAAAACCCCATTCCTGGCACCTTACCCTAAAACCCTCTTCCTGACACCTAACCCTAGAACCCCCTTTCCTGACGCCTAACCCTAAGACCCCCCCCCCTCCTAACTTTATAATGTTCAAAGTGATCATTTTCAAAAATGAATTATTTGTAAATACAAAACATTAACAATGTCAAAAACTATAGCGTTCTAATTTCAAAACAACAAAAAATTTCAAAAACTATAGTGTTATTTTTAAAACAATATTTATCTTGCTGATATTTGCATTAGCACCTCTGGGGCGCCCAAATCACCCATTAGCCACTGCGCCCCCAAATTTCCTGCTTCCACAGAAAGCCACTGTAAAATAAGTTGCAGAAGGTCCAGAGGTGGATCATCAGAATTTACATACACAAATACACATTAAAAAATACTGTTCATGACAATAGCTTCTTCAACACACTCATAAAACCAGTAAACCTCTCAAATATGGATACTTTAAAGTGGTCTGAAAGTCAGCATTTCTACTTTGCTCTAAAATATTCCTCACAACTTTAAAGCTACTGTCCCAGAATTTTTTTTTAGCAGAACATCACTGAAATGGTTAAACAAAACATTTTGTCCCGCTATTCAGCTTCAAATCTGCTTCCAAACTAGAGATAACGGTATCTCTCTTTGCATTCTAATGTTGATACATGTGTGTGTAACAAGTAAAAAACACTTTCTGAGAAGCTGTCTCTGCTTCAGGCACACACACAGCTCAGAACAGCTCATTAGAAGATTTTAATACATAATAAAAAGCAGTTAAAATAAGATGCAATGGCAACTTTCAGGGCAAGAAACTACACTTTGGAAACATATAATTTGTAGACAGACAATATTACTTGTGCACAAAAGCAAATATGATAACTGTATGAATAATAAAAAGTAGAAAAACACATTTTTATTGAAGGTTATGTCAGTGTTTTAGACCACTTTAACCTCCCTGGCGTTCTACTAAGATCGCCAGGGCGGCTGCGGGAGGGTTTTTTTTTTAAATTAAAAAAAAAACTATTTCATGCAGCCAACTGAAAGTTGGCTGCATGAAAGCCCACTAGAGGGCGCTCCGTATGCGCACTTCTGATCGCCTCCGGCGATCAGAAGTAACAAGGAAGGCCGCAATGAGCCTTCCTTGTTTCGTTTTCCTCGTCACCATGGCGACGAGCAGAGTGACGTCATGGACGTCAGCCGCCTTCGATCCAGCCCTTAGCGCTGGCCGGAACTGTTTGTTCCGGCTGCGCTGGGCTCGGGCGGCTGGGGGGACCCTCTTTCGCCGATGCACGCGGCGGATCGCCGCGCTGCGGCGGCGATCAGGTAGCACACGCGGCTGGCAAAGTGCCGGCTGCATGTGCTGCTTTTTATTTGATAGAAATCGGCCCAGCGGGGCCTGAGAAATCCTCCTGCGCAGGTTACCCCGAGCTGAGCTCGGGATAACCGGCAAGGGGGTTAATAACATGTAAAAACCTTTTGCATGTTCGTATACTACATGCTAGAGCTGCTCAAATGGAAGAGAACCTGTGCAAAAAAAAAACAGGTTATCAGGATGATAGATTTGGAAGGCTTAGATTGGCTGAAGACTCATGTAAAATGGAACCTCTAATCAACTGGTAAAGACACTAAGAGCCCATTGACACTAAATTCACATTGATTATTTAATGTGGTGTAGTCAGGGGTGGACCTACCATGGCGCAGACTGAAGCACTTGCTTCAGGCGGCAGATTACCTGGGGGATGGTGCCGGGACAGTGACATTGCTAGCAGTGGTGCCAGCTTGGAAGGGGTGGCACCTGCCCAGCAGAAGCGAGGAGGGGGGCTGACATATTTTCTCCCTCTCTCTCCAGCCCCCCACCTCCTGTGTCTCCTCATATCATCTCCACATATCAAAACTCTCTGTAGCTCCAGAGATACAGAATGTATAAATTAAAAAAACCGAGAGCAAAAACAGAATGAGCTGATACAAGTTCAGAACTAAACTTATAGAAGGACATTTTAAAAATGTTTGTTGTTCAAGTAAAGAAGGCTCAGTTCACACTATGACATACCTCCCAACTTTTTGAGGGACACTTTTAGAGATGTCCCTACCACACCCCTAACCCTACCCCCACCACACCCCCTCCTGTCTAACAGCCATCTCCACCTGGATGTCTGCAAGATTCCAGACACTAAACCTGGACAAAACGCAATGTATGTTTTTCCCGCCCTGGCCATCGTTGACCGTCCCAAATGTGCATGTCATTGTTAACCACCATTGCCTTACCTCTCAAGCCCGCTGTCTAGGGGTCACCCTGGACTCTGAACGCTCCTTCACCCCCCCATCCAAAACCTCATGAAGTCCTGCAACTTTCACCTCCGCAACATCTGCAAAATCTGCCCTTTCCTGACCTCTGTCAACACCAAACTCCTCATCCATGTCCCCATAATTTCCCACCTCGACTACTGCAACTCCCTTCTGTCTGGTCTCCCTATGACCCAAATTGCCCCGCTGCAGTCCATCATGAATGCGGCACCAAGAATTATCCACTCCTCCCATTGCTACACCACGGTGGCTCCCCTCTGTGAATCCCCCCACTGGCTTCCAATCCAGTCCAGAATCAGATTCAAGATACTGGGCCATATGCAATTCACTTTTTCTCTTGAGATTTCTCCTAGGTGATATTTTTAAAATTGTCAATAAAATGCATTCCAAGCCGGCTGAAAGCAAGAAAATACTTAAAATAATTTTGATAGTACCTTTTCACATACTTTCAGTTATATTTTTAGTTGAAAAGTGCTGGAAAGTTTTTTTAAATCATAGATGAAAAATTATCTCCTAGGATAAAACTTTGGTGAAAAAGTGAATTGCGTATGGGCCACTGTGTCTGGCCTACAAATTTGTCCACAAAACCTGCCTGACTTACATTTCCGATCTTACTCAGAGGTACACACTTAGCTGCTTACTCTGCTCCTCCAATGAACTTCACTTGACCCCCCTGCAGGCCTCCAGGACTTCTCAAGAGCTGCTCCAACACTATGGAACTCCCTCCCCTTCCCATTAGGGTCACACTATCCTTCAACATCTTTAAGAAGGCGCTCAAAATGCACCTTTTCACCCTGGCCTACCCCCTCTCACTGGTGCTCTAGACCCGCAGCTGAACAATGAACGCTGGTTCCCTACCTTTCGTGTCCCTAGACTCCCTGCCTCTTCCCAGTGGAAGAGGATTCCAGTGGCAACCTGTGATACTTTAGTGAAATGTATGCCCAAGAAATTTAAGGCAGTGCCTAGGGAGAACAGAAATGGGGTTCACAATGAGCAGCTGCAGGGGCATGAGAAAAACTTTTAGGGCCTCCCAGAAAACATTTGAACAGGCCCCATTTTCCATAGGCACTAGTATTACATTTTTTTGTGCTCCTCTCAAACCTCCCCCATTAGAATTAGGAATCCTTTGCACCTGCACCCTTCGAATAGTCAGTGTAGCAAATGTAGCAATGGGATTGATTCACTATAACAAATATTGTGCCTTATCAGAGTTAACGTGCCTTATCAGAGTAGCATAGCGAGTGCTACAAACTTATGCCTGATAATTGGCAATGAAGAGAACTCCACTCGTCCTGCCCTGAGCCCCTGCGGGTCCAATCACTTGAAAGGACATTATCCCCGCACTTTAATTGGCCTAATAGGCTGCCTGTCAAGATTCCTGTCAAGTGACAGGCAGCCTATTGGGCCAATCAAAGTGCAGGGATAATGTCCTTTAAAGTGATTGGACCAGCAGGGGCTCAGGGCAGGATGAGTGAAGCTCTCGTCATTACCAATTAGCAGGCATAAGTTCATAGCACTTGCTATGCTACTCTGACAAGGCACATTAACCTTGATAAAGCATGTTAACTCTGGTAAGGCATGCTAAATCTGATAAGGCATGCTATATGTTATTGTGAATCAACCCCTTTATGTGTTACCTGCTTCCAGCACCGTGTCCCATTCACTGTTGTTTCTTTACAGCCTTTGTACAGCTACATGGCCCAGTAAGACTGCTATCCCAGGTGTTCTGGGGAGGGGGCTGCCTAATACTAGGGCCTCAGTTGGCTATCTAACCTGGGGTAATGGGCTACTTACTACTTGGGGCGCATCTGGCTTTTTAAACTGGGGAGCATACCTAACACTGGGCTCATCTGACTATCTAAACTGGGGGGAGACACTTAAAACAGTTTTGGGGAACATCTGGTTACATATACTGCGGGGGGAGCCTGCCTAATACTGGAGGCACATCTGGCAACCTATACTGGGGGCTTACCTATCTAATACTGGGGGTACAATTGGCTACCTGTACTGGGGGGAAGCGAACAGAAATTGCTATTTTTACCTGGTAGTTCGCTTTAGTAGTCTTAGTACAGTAGATGTATACCCCCCAAATCCCAGGGCAAACATTCACGACTTTCTTGGTCGTAGATTTTGCTGCCCGGGGAGGCAGGGCTTTTAGCTGCAGCTCTGCCTCTACTGACGTAGAGGGAAGACTCAGAGGGGCGGGGAGAGGTGGCGATCCGCGGCAATTGACATCAGTAGAGGCAGAGCTACAGCAGAAAGCTCTGCCTCTTTCAGGAAGCGCTGCCCGGATTGCCCTCCGGGGACTTGGGGGGTCTAAAGTCCTCGTTTTGGCTCAGGGATGCGGCGGTTTACATCTATTGAGAGTACTGAAGTGAACTACCAGGTAAAAATAGCAATTTTTGTTCGCTGCAGTCTCTCTTTAATACTGGGGTCACATCTACCACCTACGCTGGGATGGGAACAATTGGGGGAGGCATTTTGGACCCTCCTCCTCTAGTGCTGGAGAACCTTGCCCCAACCCTAGAGTAGAAGATATTGCATTATATAAGACAATTGTGTGTATATTAGGCATTAGCAATAATCAGGAGACATTATTTTAAGCTTTCATTGTCGCTTTTTCTTTCTCAAAGTAACAAGAGACTATGCACTGAAAAATTCCAGCTAAGCTAGTAGCCTTTACCATCAGAGGAGCTCCACTGAGCATTTCTAATGAAGTTGTGAATATCCCCGGACACCCGCTTCTGCTCTGATCATGGTGAAGTCCCAGATGCTGAATGACAATCATCTAATGCTCGTTGGGATATTCTGAGACGATCCAACAGCCTCTCCTGTCCTCCTGGTAATGTTCTTCTCAAAATCGTAGGTTGTCCAACACCTAATTCTCCATATGACCACCTAGGAAACAAGAGCATGGTAACGCAAGTGTGAATTACCATAAGGACATTCTCTACTCTATCTTAAACAAAAATAACCTTGACCTGTCAGTCTTGTGCCTTGGGAGAAAGATGAATACAACCAAAGAACATATATCGCACAGTGCATTCAGTATTGTCAAGCTAATAACAAGAAAGACAATAAAGAAAACACTCCTAGAATCTCTAGTTCCTATTAGGCATGCAGCCTTTGAGGGCTTTCAAGACATGAAACGGTTAAGTGTTGAATCTTTGGTGGCTGTGTTTGTTGGTGGCCAGGAGAAGTGTGAAAGTAATATTTGGGGGGAGAGGACGCCTGTTATAGCATCAGCAACACAAAACACATCTGCTCTTTCTGGACATATTAACCATCTCAACCTGTGCACATAAGCGGTAAAATGCTATTTTATGGTAAACATGCTATAGAACCCCCCCCCCCCCCCCTCCCCAAAAAAGAGCAAAAGCTTTCCTATTCTTTCTAAGTGTGTGTGATATGTGAGCACATCCAGACCAAAAACGTTGGCTTTATTTTCCAATCCTATAATAATGTATGGTTCTGAAATTCCTCGGGGTTCTGGTGCTTCTCAGTTGTCACCTCAAGTCAAAATCATAGCTCTCCGTTTCATAAGAGGGAAAAAAAAATGACCTAACTTTCTTTCGACATTGAGAGCTGAACCCAGACTTCCCAATAAAGAATTAAGTAGCCTTTTCTCAGCATTAACCTAGGTATAAAAACGTACAGTAAACCGAAAATGTCTGGAGTTTTGTGTATTTCCATATATCAACATAGCTTTCAAGGGCTGCAAACACAAAACAGGAATTATTTTACAAGAAACTGGTGGATAATTTTAATTCTGCAAAAGAAGAGTAAAAAGGAAAAAACATATATTCAGTATATATATATATATATGTATATAATATATATATATATATATATATATATATATATATATATATATATATATATATATATATATATATATATATATATATTATACACACAAACACACACACTACCGTGAGATTCCACAGAGAGTATTGTCAATGTTCTCTATAAATTATACAAGGGCAATTACAAAAGTGACTTATTTTAATATTCACATCATTACACAAATTATTGCCATTATTTATGTGTTGTTATTTTTGTTTTATTTTTGTCATTACCCCTTTACCTTTGCATTTTTGTAGTCAGAACATCTGACAGCCTATAATACATCTACAAAGGACAAAATATTTTTGAAATATCGAAGGGCAAATGCAATTGTACATTTTTTAAGCTTGTAAGAAAAATAAGATCTTTTTTGTTGCTTGCAGAAAACTCCATTTTTTAAATGTCTAAGCAGAAATATTTCTTTGTATTATTTTTTTTTTCTCCCTGCCTCCTCTGATCTACAGCATGACAGCGCTAGCATTTATTGCTTACAGTCGGATGTTATATATTTATATATTTTATACACAAAAGTAAACTTTGATAGAACAGTTCCAGTTTAATCAATTTTTCTCCAGCCTTTGTAGAGAAGAGTCTTTGTGCAGAAAGGGCGTTCTGTTTTCAGACGGAATCCTGCCATTGCCAGCATGAGAGTGCCACCACAAGGCTGCTGAGGAAATTAACCAATACATAGTGACCTTAAGAAAGACAGCTAAGGTTATGCACATATTGTTTGGTTTGTTTATTTTGTTTAAAAAAAAAGGAAAGGGGGGGGGGAGGAAAAAAATACAAAAAGTGAAAGTTGTAAATTCTTTTTTAAGCTGCTGTACAATATATAGAGAGAAAGAGTGTTTTTAAAAATAAATATATATGTTTTTATTTTTATTCTTGCACTGTGTGTGCACGCTATCCCACTCTGTACCTATCGTAATGCAACTTTAATAATGTTAGCCAAAGCTGCAAAGAAAAATCATAGCTGTAGCTGGAGGCAAAAACAGCTAAACCGAGGCACTTTCTCCCATGCCTCACCTAGTGAGAGAAAGTATTGGCCATGCCAGAGAATAAGCAAACGAATCGATCGCTGCAGTAGGTTGATGGCTACTAGTCGTTTTGATGGATATGACTGTATAAAAAAGTCCAGATTGGTTCACAGTGGACCTCAAACTATGTCAGCTAAAACCAAAGAGACAAAAAACTGACAGCTGTGTAGAGTACACTGCAGGCAGTCAATGGATCCTGTGATTTATGGTTCCATCTGCCTTGCCGCTGTGAGGACAAGTTCCCCCTGATTTGGTTAAAATGAAAAGGACCTCAGAGAGCGCAACGTGTTTTTTGAAAATGTGCAGAAACTATTTTTTTTTTTTCATTTCTTGATTTATGTCTTTTCTCCCATAATGCTTGCACCAATTGTTAGCTGGTAATGATTGCAGACATGTGAACTTGGACCACAGAGAGCAGAGCAGCTACAGCACAAGTCATCATTTACTTGCTTACATTATCAGTGCTAGAGAGAGTGCAAAGTGAAAATCTTATTCTTTTTTAAATTTGAAACTGGTATACTTAACTTGAATTAATCTTGTATTTAGAACTACCTGTATTTACTTTTCACAGCATCGTGTATGTAGAAGTTGATCAGTTGGAGCATTTTCTGGCTATTTTCCTAATTATTTTTGTTAAAAAAAATTATATCACCAGCAAATCTTCTTCTATGTTTTTGATTGTGGAGGAAAACCAGGGTATCTGGAACAGTTTGGGAAAAAAAAAACAATTACACACAGGAAGAATATGTCTATATAATGCATTTTTAGTGTAAAAATTAGAATGGACAAGACTTGTACCACCTGATCAGGCCCCAAAGAGAACCGGTCATCTCTCACATCCAGCACTTCGGAAAAAAAGCTTATTTCCTCGTTCCTGGAATTACTGCTACTTCCAGGGCAGCCCACGTATTTGAAGCACCATGCCCTGTGACGTGTCTGCCCTGAATCTACTATCTCCTATCAGGAGGCAAACATCAAAAGCCAGCAGCACCACTGGATAGGAGCCATTACTTTAGCAGGTAGCAGCCGTCCTGACAGGTATACATTCATGGGTATATAACTCATAGGAAAAGTCAGGTATCGGAAGCCAACATGACCGGACAGGGGCCACAACTTTGCCAGGTAACAGCTGCCCTGACAGGTCTATGTCACTCAGAGGAAAAAAACTTCACTTGTGACCTGTAGAAAGTCCAAAAGCCATTTAGTGCATCCCCCTTGGAGAATTTAAACCCTCCCCTGCAAAATACAGCACATTTAATATTTTAATACATTTGTGATTCTGTATAAGCGATAAATGGAGCATTGCATGCTGCTAATGCAGAGAGAGAAGAGTTGGTAACAAATGGGAACAAGTTGAAGGAATACATTAAAACTGAGTGTTCGTAGATTTCAAAGTACGTCTTTAATTAGCGGCCAAGGAGAAAAAAAAAGCATCTCAAACCTTGGAGGATTGTTTGAGTCCTTCGATATCCCGCTATGTTTAAAATTGCAGAAAGCAGAGAAATTAGGAGGAAAAAAAAAACACACAAAAATGGTTTTCTTACTTAGAGAGAGAAATGCTTTCAATCATCCATTTAGTGAATGTTTAATGTGCATCACGTTTTTTTTTTTACAAAATTTCCCATGAAAAGGCCTGTTGGTTTTGACACTGAATGGAAAACTCTGCACTCATTTAACTTCACTCAAGGTCCCTAATGTCTTGACCTCTGTGGCAGAGACTTCCTGGCTGAAAGTTAAGGCCTCATAGGTCCAAACTGGTGTCAAACCTTGCTTGTCTCCTGTGTCAGGATGTTGCTTTACCCCTCAAGTGTTTCCTGGTATTTATTTTTTTCATAAATATTTTTTTTTTGTAAATATATATATATATTTTTACAAAAATCAGGAAAAAATGTTTTTGAATTCAGTGTTAAAAACAGAGAAATAATCCATGTAGGACATTTATAAGAATGTTAGACCTGCATTTGTTGAGCAGCGGGGGGCCTCCCTAGGGCCCATTTCTGTATTTGCAACATGTTATTGTCAAGCAGAGGTTAACATTGTTTGCTTTTTCTTTCTCTCATTCAGAATAAGTATTGATGCAACGCTCTAGCTATTTAAAACCCAGCTGCCTTCCTCGTATAGTTTTTGCTTTTTTTTTTCTCCTTTAGTATTACTGTATGTGGTAACAGAGAGCCTGTGTATCGTCTTTCACAAAATCTAGCCTTTCAGGGCTTCAGTCTTCAAATGATATCAATCAAAATTTATGCAATTCAAAATCCATATGTATTGAGTCCCAGTTCACCTCATTTAATGATAATAGTACACCACATGTTGTGTACATGTCTAAAACACTTTCCTGCTCCTTGACTGTATTAACCCTAGGGGCACTGTGTTTTGTACAATTTGCCCAGCTGAGTAGCATAATATATTGATTAATACTTGGCAGCGACTGAAATCTGGAATAATAAAAGGCTGAGCAAGGTAAATGTATACTAATATAACAAGGATGGTGTCAATAATATTTGGTGATCCCTGTCAATAAAACTCTAGGGGGAAAAAAATAGTAGAAGGAAAAAAAAACAGCCCTGGGTATTTCAGTCAAACAAAAGATGCTGATATGAAGAGCTTATATGTTATAGTCCCTTAGTTAAAAAATACTGAAATATAAAAAAAATATTTTTGTGAGACTTTTTGAAAGCTGGAAAGCAAAGTCAGTCATCAAACTATCACATATACACATATACACACACACATATATATATATAATCAGTAATGTATACATATGTTGTTCATTTGCAGCCAGGTAACATATCTTAGAGTGCCTTTACAGTATAGCCCCATGGCAGCATAGGCGTTAATATTGTTTATGACACAGTGAAAATGACTTTGCTTGTAATATATCAGACAAAATTGGTTACAGTGCCTAGCTGGTGTGCAGTTGCTCCTTCAGAACAGGCTGTACCATTTACTTACGGTTTTAACATGAAACCACCAATAAGATTTAATTTCATGTAAAATCATTATGCATTTGGCAAGGAGAGAAGAAAAAAAGTCCCTTAATTTGCTTTGGCAAGTGCAAGCGGACCACCTCATACATGATGACAATACCTTATTCCATATAGCATTAACTCTTTTCATGCTAGGTTGCATGGCAGATTAAATCTTGAAGTCCCATTTGGCGAACTTAAGCACTGCATTGTTAGGAAGCAAAACAAGCAGGGCATGTCTGCATGTAAGGCTATGTGCACATGCACGTTTCTGCCCTTCCCTCTTAATATAATGTCATGACCTGTAATTTATTTAATCGCAAGGTCGGATAATACAGTATATTTTTGAGAGTTAAAAAAAAACATGTCACCTAATGATGAGTAGCATATTTATATTGTTTTTGGTCATCTGGTTGTTTATGATGTTTGTTGTTTTTTTTGTTTTTGTTTTTTTAAATGCAAAAATGGTTGACAAATTGATGTGTGCAATAGAGTCAGAGCCAAAAATCTCTCTCTATTACCTAGTCACGTGTCATCTGTCCCTGTGGAATTTGTGTATAGCTATTCTGAGTCCTTTAGAACAATCTGCAGCAACAATATATCAAGTTGGAAATGGCGTAAGGCTATAGGAAACCATAAAAGCTATACTAGGCAGCACAAAAAGATTACAACTTTATTTTTTCATGACCAGCAATGCAAAAGCAGTTTCTGAAATAAAGATAAAAAAAGCAAAAAAAAAAACAAAAAAAAAAACCTTGCAAATCTAAATTAACATAACTGCCCAAGAGTATTTCTTTCAAAAAGAAGGGGTAAAAAACATATTGTTCCTGATATAACAACTCATAAGTTCTCACTGCCCCTTATAATTATTCCAACCGCAAAACTGTAGCCCAGAGATTGTCTCAGTATCTGCTCTCGGTGCCATCTAAATGAGTCACACTGAACCGTGGAAACTGATGACAAATTAATATGTTAAAAATATAAACTACGGTTATGTTGAACATAAAGCAACTTTATCCTGATTAATTTGTGTTGGAAGGGCTCCAGCCACCATTTACAAAAGCCCTGCAGTTTGTGCGAATGTAATTCCCCAATATTGACATGGGGAAAACCTTGGCATTTCAACTCCAGCTTCAGTGTGACTTTTGTGGTTTGCGAAAAAGACAATAAAAATACAGAGAGGTAATTGTGAGCACATTAGGATTTTTTTTTTCAGCAACGTGTTTTATTAGTATACCGCTGTTAAAAAAAAACAAAAAAGAGTTCTGGCTTCTGGTTACAGTGCATACAGTACTGGCATGTGCCAAAAAAAGTTTTAAGTAATATAGCACCTACTGTAGGAATGACAAGCAGGGTACCTCATTTAAATAGGCAAACAGACCTTCCACGTTCTCATTATCTTTGAGAGCCATTTATAAAATAAATGTTGAAACTAATACTAACGATCCTGCCTAATTGTATAGCTCCCGTCTTTTATGTCTTTATTTAAATAGATTGTGACGATATTTTCACAATTGGCCAATTTAATAAACAATAAGAGGCGGCCAAGCCGCAGCATCCTCTTCGAAGAATATTAAAAATAGCCCCATTTTTAATGAGATTTTTCTCATCAGTTTACACAATTTTCCAGATACAAAATGAGCTTTTGGCTGTAAAACATTTTATCACATTGTCTTACGCAATAAAGATTAGGGGATTTCGCGCTCTCAACTGCGCTGCAATTATTTTTAAGTGTTTGCAAATCATAATATCATTTAAAAACCATATTTTATAACTCATCTAAAATACTTTTAGCGCAATTCCAGAAGACTAAAAAAAAAAAAATCTATCTCAACATTCACCTTTAAATGTTCAATGAAGTGTGTATATTATCTATCAAACAGACGGGGACAAAAATACCTTTCCTTAAAATACTTCTTTGGCGTGCTCAATCTTTTTTGCTGGTGTTTCTTTTCTTTTTTTTTTTTCTCTAGCATGAAAAAGTGCAAATGAACATATATGTACAGATGGAAAAGCTGTCATTTCAGATTCATTAAGTGTGAAACCCAGGAATTAATAATGTAAAAATATGCTTTTTAATTAGTCTAACATTCTGCCCAATGTACTTAAATGGGATCAGCAGTTCCCTGATGGTTCTTTTTTTCTTAATAAAGTATTAGCCTGTGATGCACTGGGGTTGACAGGTATGATAAACTGGATAGTACTTTTCAAAGCATATGAGCGATACCAAAATAGTCCTCGCCTATTTCAATGTAATTAACAGTAGGGAACAATATTGCATTAACAGAGAGGCCTTTGGTGGATTTTTTTTTTCCTAGCTTCTCTTTTTTAATTTTTGTTTTATGAGAGGCTTGAAGATCTCTGCTGTGATTTCATAATTTAATTACCTTGGTTGAGGGAAAAGCTTTCACTAATAGAGGGTCAATGGGATCATAAAGCAATCTTCAAAAATATTAAAAAGGGCAAATCCCATCTGATTGGTTTGGAGAAGTCAAGTAACCAATTTCTCTTTCTTGTCTTTCTCGTGTTCCAGTTACTTGTTCATGCTACTCTGTTATTTTTTTTCCTTGTCTCCCTGGTACAAAAATAGACAAAACAATAGCAATCTAAGGGTGGCCATTGGTGGGTGGACCTCACATTATATGTGTTAATGTTTTCCCTGTATAAGTATGCAAAAACTAACTAGATTAAAGGATAGCTGTACTTTTATGCTAAATTAAGGCCAAATTGCCACCTGATCAATAATGTAATTAGTATCCATTCCTGGTGTTACTTCTCTGAGATACGAGGACCTCCTGGCTGTTTTTCGTTTACGTTGCCTTTACCAGCAGTCTGAAGGTAGCCACACTTTTAGAGTAGCAATGATGGGCAGAGACAAATCTCTCTTTAATCAAATCTGATTAGAGAGAAATTTGTCGGCTGCCCATACAACGCAGGCCGATTCCCGATTATTTTCATGCTGAGTATGATCCAGAAACAGCCTTCTGACACCATGTTCGCCATCTCACTGGCCTAATGTGCAATGCACGCCCTCCTCTGTGCATTATGCATTACCTGTTTGTGGCCGCCACTTGTCTTCTGCTGATTCCGGGCACTATCCTTCCTTCATATACGTGGCCCACATGGTTGTCGAAGTAACACAGGTGTGTAAGTGACATCGCACACAAGCTTGCGATACTCCGGCAACCATGTGGGGCACGGGTATGAACGAAGAACAGTGTCCGGAACCAGTGGAAGACTAGCGATGACCACGGACAGTTAATGTATAGCGCAATGGGCATCAGGGGGGTACATTACACATTAGGGGGGAAAGCGTTGGGGTTTTTTTTCGCATTCATCACTCGTCCCGATATCGCTCACTGTTACCGAGGTGCACCTGACCGAGCAAGTAGGCCCTACATCTTGAAGCATGTCTGACTGATTAATGCGACCAATTTTGGCCCAAAATTGGTTGCATTGTCAATCTGGCATGCACTTGGTGGCACCGATTTTTTTTTCCAATTATAATAATGGAATCGGATGTTCGATCGACTGCCAAGTTGCCTGATGTATAGCCACCTTAAACAACACAAAAGGGAAAATGGTGGTGACCACTAGCTTCCATTGCCTATCTATTCTTAACCTACTGTGCGTTACGGACAAGCTCAGCTCATCCAGTAATGCCGCAGTGGATTGCTCAGGCCCTGGTGGGCCGATTTGCATAATTTTATTTTTAAAACACGCAGCTAGCACTGAACTCCGTTCATCGCCATGGTGATGGGGGAAGCCCTACAGGAAATCCCGTTCAGAACAGGATTTCCTGATGGGTATTAACGCTAGTGTTGGGCGAACAGTGTTCGCCACTGTTCGGGTTCTGCAGAACATCACCCTGTTCGGGTGATGTTCGAGTTCGGCCGAACACCTGACGGTGCTCGGCCAAACCGTTCGGCCACATGGCCGAACTAAGAGCGCATGGCCGAACGTTCCCCGAACGTTCGGCTAGCGCTGTGATTGGCCGAACGGGTCACGTGGTTCGGACCCGAACGCGCTCTGATTGGCCGAACGGTCACGTGGTTCGGGTAAATAAATACCCGAACCACGTCATATCTCCGCCATTTGTCTGTGGGTTTAGCTTTGGGTAGGCAGGCAGGGTAGTTCGCGCTCCAGCCACGCTAGCCAGGGTCCCCCCTGTCATTGTGTCACTGCTGGGAACAGTAGTACACCGCTTGCTCAGCCACACTATATAGCATTCTGTTTACTGCCACTCTGTGTACCTCGCTCAGCCACACTATATAGCATTCTGTTTACTGCCACTCTGTGTCTGCTGGGAATAGTAGTACACCGCTTGCTCAGCCACACTATATAGCATTCTGTTTACTGCCACTCTGTGTACCTCGCTCAGCCACACTATATAGCATTCTGTTTACTGCCACTCTGTGTCTGCTGGGAATAGTGGTACACCGCTCGCTCAGCCACACTATATAGCATTCTGTTCACTGTTCTGTGTCTGTTTGGAATAGTGGTACACCGCTCGCTCAGCCACACTATATAGCATTCTGTTTACTGTTCTGTGTCTGCTGGGAATAGTGGTACACCGCTCGCTCAGCCACACTATATAGCATTCTGTTTACTGTTCTGTGTCTGCTGGGAATAGTGGTACACCGCTCGCTCAGCCACACTATATAGCATTCTGTTTACTGTTCTGTGTCTGCTGGGAACAGTAGTACACCGCTCGCTCAGCCAGAGTATATAGCATTGTGTTTACTGCCACTCTGTGTACACCGCTCAGCCAGACTATATACCATTGTTTACTGACACTCTGTGTACACCGCTCAGCCAGACTATATACCATTGTTTACTGACACTCTGTGTACACCGCTCAGCCAGACTATATACCATTGTTTACTGCCACTCTGATTCTGCTGGGAACAGTAGTACACCGCTCGCTCAGCCAGACTATATAGCATTGTGTTTACTGCCACTCTGTGTACACCGCTCAGCCAGACTATTTACCATTGTTTACTGACACTCTGTGTACACCGCTCAGCCAGACTATATACCATTGTTTACTGAAACTCTGTGTACACCGCTCAGCCAGACTATATACCATTGTTTACTGCCACTCTGATTCTGCTGGGAACAGTAGTACACCGCTCGCTCAGCCAGACTATATACCATTGTTTACTGACACTATATAGCAGACTATATAGCATTGTGTGTACACCGCTCAGCCAGACTATATACCATTGTTTACTGACACTCTGTGTACACCGCTCAGCCAGACTATATACCATTGTTTACTGCCACTCTGATTCTGCTGGGAACAGTAGTACACCGCTCGCTCAGCCAGACTATATACCATTGTTTACTGACACTCTGTGTACACCGCTCAGCCAGACTATATACCATTGTTTACTGCCACTCTGATTCTGCTGGGAACAGTAGTACACCGCTCGCTCAGCCAGACTATATACCATTGTTTACTGCCACTCTGATTCTGCTGGGAACAGTAGTACACCGCTCGCTCAGCCAGACTATATACCATTGTTTACTGACACTCTGTGTACACCGCTCAGCCAGACTATATACCATTGTTTACTGCCACTCTGATTCTGCTGGGAACAGTAGTACACCGCTCGCTCAGCCAGACTATATAGCATTGTGTTTACTGCCACTCTGTGTACACCGCTCAGCCACACTATATAGCATTGCGTACTCTGCCAGTCAGTGTGTATATTGCTGGGATCAGTAATACTCCACTCACCGTCAACCACTATATGAGCTCAACATGAGTTCCCCAGAGACCTCCGCTGTGAGCAGCACTCCCAACAACAGCAACAGCCAACGCCCCACGCAAGCTATAACATCCACCCCAGCAGCCAGTGGTCAGCAGCAGCCCTCCCCGGAGGAGAACGTTGTGTCCATCAGTCCGTCGCCAGAGCGATTAATGAGGGCTGCCATTGAGGAGATGATGGGGCCTGATGTGGAGGAGGAGGTCTGGCTCAGGCCAGCATCCCAAGTTAATGTTGAGGACGATGAGGGGTCTGTGTCTGGGGATGTTGGGGTGGCAGAGGTGGTGGGTGGGTCAGACTCAGGAGAAGAGTTGTATGATGAGGATGATGATCGGGACCATCTGTATGTGCCTCAGAGTCCGACCCCGGAAAACATGTTGTATCGTGTGTTTAGGTACTAAAATCTGCGTTCCCTCCCAGTAGTGTTGGGCGAACAGTGTTTGCCACTGTTTGGGTTCTGCAGAACATCACCCTGTTCGGGGTGACTATATAGCAGACTATATAGCATTGTGTTTAATGCCACTCTGTGTACACGGCTCAGCCACACTATATAGCATTGTGTTTACTTCCACTCTGTGTCTGCTGGGAACAGTAGTACACCGCTCACCCGCCACTGTATAGCATTGTGCTCTGTGTCACTGCTGACAATAGTGGTACACCGCTCACCCACCACTGTATAGCATTTCTGTACTGCCACTGTACTGCTGCCAGTCAGCGTGTACTTTAAGGATAAGTGAAATGAGGAAGAAATCCGGTGAAAGAGGGAGGGGCAAGGGAAGAGGTGTTTCCCCTGACGGTTCACGTACAGGCCACAAGGGAGCACCCAAGAAAACCCACTCAATACTGCCCATGTTGTCCAGGACAACAACCCTCACAGATCCAAAAGAACAGGACCAGATAATTACTTGGATGACCTCTCAAGCGTCCAGCAGTGGGTTAAGCAGCACCAGCACATCACGCACGAGGTCCGAGTCCTCAGCCAGTTAAAGTCTGGGCTTTCTTTGAAGACTGCACTGAGGATGTTACCATGGCGATTTGCAAGGTGTGCAAGACCCGCCTGAGCAGGGGGAAAAGTATTAACAACCTCTCCACCACCAGCATGAGCCGCCACATTCTATCCAAACATCCCACTCTGTGGGCAAACGCGGCAGGACAGGGTACCACCAGCAACACTGCCTCCCTTGGGTTCACCAGACTCACCACCAGACCCGCCTCAGCAGCAGCAGTAGCCCAGCCATTGCGTGGTTCACAACATTCACAAACATCAGACGATGCTGACACTGTCACTTTCCGGACTAGTGCTCTTGAGGTCTCCCAGTGTTCATCAAACACAACAACCAACAGCCCTTCGGTGTGCAGCGCTACGGTTGAGTTGTCTGTCTCTGAGATGTTTGAGCACAAGAGGAAATTGCCAGCAAATGACCCCCGGGCCGTGGCAGTAACAGCCAGCCAGCATAGCCAAGCTTCTGGCCTGCGAAATGCTGCCATATCGAGTGGTGGAGACAAACAGCTTCAAGGGCATGATGTCAGTGGCCATCCCACGTTACGTGGTTCCCAGCCGCTACCACTTTGCGCGCTCTGCAGTGCCTGAGTTGCATGAGCACGTGGTCAGCTAAATAACCCGAAGCTTGAAGAATGCCGTTGCCTGCAAGGTTCACCTCACCACTGACACCTGGACGAGTGCGTTCGGCCAGGGTCGATACATCTCCCTTACCGCGCACTGGGTGAACCTTGTGGAGCCTGGCAGCGATTCCTCACCTGCTACGGCGCGGGTGTTGCCCACGCCGCAAACAGCTGGATAACAACAGCAGCACCTACCTCTCTGACTCCTTCTCCTCCAACGCATCTCAAAGCTGTACCTCATCCGGAAATGCTAACCCAGCACCAGCAGCAGTAGGATCGTGGAAGCAGTGCAGCACAGCTGTTGGCATGCGTCAGCAAGCGTTGCTGAAGCTGATCTGCCTTGGGGATAAGCAGCACACAGGGGAGGAAATTTGGAGGGGAATAAAGGAACAGACGGATTTGTGGCTGGCACCGCTGGACCTGAAACCGGGCATGAAGCTAGACACCTGGCACGAACTGGCAATGTACCCAATAGAGGTGCTGGCTTGCCCGGCAGCCAGCGTTATGTCGGAACGCTGTTTCAGTGCTGCCGGAGGCATCATCACAGATCGGCGTATCCGCCTCTCCACAGAAAATGCAGACCGTCTGACTCAAATTAAAATGAATCAATCCTGGATTGGAAACGACTACGCAACACTCCTGGACCCCAACCAAGTAACATGACCGATGAACATCTGGGATGGTTTAGCGTTTCCGGTCCCTGTTTATTGAACCTCTCATCTGTATTACATTTATGACTGCATGGCGGCAAAAAGCATTGCTGCTATATCCGCACGCTTTTTGTCCTCATGCAAGGCCTGGGTTGTTGTGTCTCACAAAGCGTGGCCTTCTCCTCCTGCGCCTCCTCCTGTTCCATCACGTGTGCTGCTGCTGCTGCTGCTGGGTTACCGTTGCCGGTCCCTGTTTATGGAACCTCTTATCTTTATTACATTTATGACTACATGGCGGTACAAAGCATGCTATCCGCACGCTTTTTGTCCTCATGCAAGGCCTGGGTTGTTGTGTCTCACAAAGCGTGGCCTTCTCCTCCTGCGCCTCCTCCTGTTCCATCACGTGTGCTGCTGCTGCTGCTGCTGCTGCTGGGTTACCGTTGCCGGTCCCTGTTTATGGAACCTCTTATCTTTATTACATTTATGACTACATGGCGGTACAAAGCATGCTATCCGCACGCTTTTTGTCCTCATGCAAGGCCTGGGTTGTTGTGTCTCACAAAGCGTGGCCTTCTCCTCCTGCGCCTCCTCCTGTTCCATCACGTGTGCTGCTGCTGCTGCTGCTGCTGCTGGGTTACCGTTGCCGGTCCCTGTTTATGGAACCTCTTATCTTTATTACATTTATGACTACATGGCGGTACAAAGCATGCTATCCGCACGCTTTTTGTCCTCATGCAAGGCCTGGGTTGTTGTGTCTCACAAAGCGTGGCCTTCTCCTCCTGCGCCTCCTCCTGTTCCATCACGTGTGCTGCTGCTGCTGCTGCTGCTGCTGGGTTACCGTTGCCGGTCCCTGTTTATGGAACCTCTTATCTTTATTACATTTATGACTACATGGCGGTACAAAGCATGCTATCCGCACGCTTTTTGTCCTCATGCAAGGCCTGGGTTGTTGTGTCTCACAAAGCGTGGCCTTCTCCTCCTGCGCCTCCTCCTGTTCCATCACGTGTGCTGCTGCTGCTGCTGCTGCTGGGTTAGCGTTGCCGCGTGGTCCCTGTTTATTGAACCTCTTATCTTTATTACATTTATGACTACATGGCGGTACAAAGCATGCTATCCGCACGCTTTTTGTCCTCATGCAAGGCCTGGGTTGTTGTGTCTCACAAAGCGTGGCCTTCTCCTCCTGCGCCTCCTCCTGTTCCATCACGTGTGCTGCTGCTGGGTTAGCGTTGCCGCGTGGTCCCTGTTTATTGAACCACTTATCTTTATTACATTTATGACTGCATGGTGGTACAAAGCATGCTATCCGCACGCTTCTTGTCCTCATGCAAGGCCTGGGTTGTTGTGTCTCAAAGCGTGGCCTTCTCCTCCTGCGCCACCCTCCTCCTGTTCCATCACGTGTGCTGCTGCTGGGTTAGCATTACCGGTCCCTTTTCCTGGAACCTCTTATATGTATTACATTTATGACTGCATGCCGACAAAAAGCATGTTACCTGTGCAAAGAAAACAGACATTTCCCGCATTTAAAAGACAGTTTTCCCTTTGAAACTTTAAAATCGATTTTCTCAAAAACTATAAGCTCTTTTTGCTAAATTTTTTTTCCTCTTGTACCCACTCCCAAGGTGCACATACCCTGTAAATTTGGGGTATGTAGCATGTAAGGAGGCTTTACAAACCACAAAAGTTCGGGTCCCCATTGACTTCCATTATGTTCGGAGTTCGGGTCGAACACCCGAACATCGCGGCCATGTTCGGCCTGTTCGGCCCGAACCCGAACATCTAGATGTTCGCCCAACACTAATTAACGCCAGCGGCGATTGGAAGGGTGGGAGGAAGAGAGCAGGGAGGGGAGATTCATGTAGCTAGCGCTAGGCTAGCTACATGAAAAAAAATGTAGGTAAAAAAAAACTCCCGCGGCCGTGCGGCGCACGTAATCAAAATGCCTGGGAGGTTAATATTTCCCACTACTTGTTTTGTCTTGTTCTATACCTATCTGTCATGAAAATACTATATCTGTGATCTGCATGTCAGGCCTGCTATAAGCACAGAAAAAAGAAGTGGATTGCAGACAATCGGTGGATTAAAAAAAAAGTGGATTATCTGACAATCAGATAACATATTACAGATGTAATATTTAGATCACTGACAGGTAAGCAAGGCTAAAGGCCCAGACACACAGTCAATCAATGCTGCCAGATGGGGATCTGTAGCAGATCTCTGGTGCAACATTTCAGGGCCGAGGTTGTGCAGATGCGCCGCTCTCTTAAAAGCTGGTCTGTGCGGAAGGCCGTGTGACCCTGGAATGAAATCATGCAGTGGGCGGGGAAGTTGGGAGAACAATGCTTTATGCCATCATTTAGCTGTAGTGATCTACCAGATCAGATTGCTAGCTGAGTGGTGGAGAGCAGAGCCGGGACAAGGTCCTCCAGCACCCAAGGCTGAGACACCAAAGTGTCCATCCCTCCCTCCACACACACACACACACACACCTTAATCTCTAGTCATCTGGCTTGCAGTCACTGCCATGTATCCCCTTTTCTTATTTCTCTCTGCTTCAAGCACGATAGGGAAATAATAGCTGAGTAAGTTGTGCGCCCCCTCCTACACTGCGCCCTGAGGCTGGAGTCTCTTTTGCCTTGTCCCAGTCCTGGTGGAGAGGGGTCAGTGGATCCCACACACACACTGGATTATCGACATACGTTATTGGCCATTTCAGCCGAGTTTCATCTCGTGTGTGTACAGAGCTTTATACGAAGGAGTCTGGAGAACAGATGGAGAGCCGTAGATGCTGACAATAGCCTATTACCCCCAAACACTATACCTAAATTGCTGAGAAGAGGCAATATTTGTGAACAATATGTAGCCATATGTCTTTGGGGTTGATGCAAAAAAGGCCAGTAACATAGCACACCGAACAGCCATGTTACCGGCCTGTACTGATCCTAGTAACGCTCATTGCACCGATAGTTCGAGAGTGTTACCATAGCAATGCACGTAAACAGTGTACGCACAGTACGGCTGTAGTGTAGTACATGTACACCACCCCCTGTACCACGCATAAACTGTTTACGTGTGTTGCTATGGTAATGCTCTCACACTATCGGCACAACAAGGTTACTTGGTTTACATACAGGCCGGTAACATAGCCTCACGGTGGTCAATTCAATTTTACTGGCCTTTTCTGCATCAACCCCACTGTCTGTCTGCAGCGGGAGAAAAATCTGCAATGGGTTATAACTATATTAATGGTCGGGGCAGTTTGGGGTCATTTCACCATATCTTGTCAGAATTTGGAATTTACAGTAGACTGCATTGAAGTCAATGGGGAAGGCGGAATTTGGAAAAATTACTCCAATTCCACCTAAATTTTGCCTGCCGCATTGCCATCAATGCATTCCATATTACATCTCAAATTCCACCTTTTCCATTGACTAAAATGCATTGTTTCTTAAATTCCATTGTTCTTCCCTGGCAAATAAGAGACAAACCCTCAAAAATGTTGTCTAAACGGCAAATATGATTTTATATTCTGTACAAGTTTTTGTGTGACGTCTCTGGCATTGCTATTAGATCTGAATAATTTTCCACGAGCAGCTGAAAGGGGTGAATTCTCTGCTTGTCAGCTGCTCCTGTCCACTGGCCGGGCACTTGTTAGCTCTTGGCTCAGGCAGTGGACAGGAAGTGGACACGTGCCCCCACACAGGAAGTTGCATCTGAGCATGTGGGTTGCCGTAATCAGATACAACATGACACGATTTTTGGCTGCTGGGTAACATGTGTAGTATTACCAAACTCTGCCATTTGGTTGCATATCATGTCAGCCGAATGGTACTTGTGGCCGGCAGATGGGCGGCTCAACTGTTTGACAAATAAGCAGTTTGGCCAGCCATGTAAAAGAGTCCTAAAAGGAACAACAGATCGTTATATGAAGGTGCCTAACCTACCTTAAATCGTTTCCCAATTTTTATGTTTTTTGTGTGGTGGGGACAACATTTTTACCCTGCACTGCTTGAGAAAATCCATCATACTCTAGGTCAGGGGCAAACCCAGGATTTTCAAGGGGGGTATTCCTGAAAGGTTTCCCTCAATATAATATAATATAATGTTCGGGCATCATGCTGGGTACACATAACATAATGCAATTTCCCGACCGACTGACAGGATCTGATGGGTAATGAAGGGGAAAGTAAAGATTTCACACAGCAGGGCACAGGGCTGTGCTCATACCTGACTCTGTTAAGTTCTCCAGAGCTGCTCCATGCTCTGTACACACAGTGCTGCTCCATCCAAAGTCAGCTGTAGCAGGTAAAGAAAGGGGCGGAACATAGTGCAGGCAGCAGCACGGTGCTGTGAGCTGCAGGATACCTGCAGATATTCTGGTGTCTCAACTTGTGCCTGTCCCCCGATATTGCACTGTCCCTGGTCTGAGAGGGGATTCTGGGCAGCTGTAATCTCCCCCTGCGTTTGCCAATGTAGTTATATAAACATCCTACAGAGATCCATGTACTGGCAGTGTGCAGGCTCACAAAACATCTGAGTGATTTGACAGAACTCATCCCCTTTGCAAACAGGAAGAATAGATTCCTTTTCTTGGACCAGTGCAATGCAGTCAACAGGCCGGCCTCCTCCCAATTGATATTAAGATACATGACTAATGTCAGGGCCGGTTCTAGACTTTATGCTCCTTCAGGCAAACTTGTTAGGATGCCGCAACCCCCCTCCCCCCCGCTTATTTAAATGAATGCACAGCACCTGACAATTTACTCTGCTTCATTTAATGTTCTCACATGACATGCTGCAGCTTAAAGGACACCGAAGGTGAAGATGAACTAAAGAAATAAACGATTGTATCTATCTTCCTTCTCCTAAGAATGACTTTTTAAGATAATCCAGTTTTATTTTATGTTTAAATCTACTTTTTTTAAGTTTTAACTGTTTTATTGTTTTTTTCTCAATGACACATTTATTGAAGTATGCCCGAGCTAAACTCTTCAAGCTCAAATCAAAATCAAATTCAATTTACTGTGCTTTGCCTTTAAATCACTCCACCAATCCTGACCCACTTACAATACTGACCTTATACATGAATGCATTGCTAATTGCCCTCTCCACTCCTCTATGACTACCTAGACATAAGAGATAGCACTCTAACTGTGCAGCACTGGTTGCCAGGTCCGAATCCCAACCAGGGAACTATTTGCACAGAGTTTGTATTTTCATTTGTGTTTACAAGTCTGTTTGGGTTTCCTCCTTGCACTCCTGTTTCTTCCAACATTTGCCAAAACATACAAATAGGTTAAAGGACCACTATCACAAAAAATACATGTAATAAGAAAATACATACAAATAAGAAGTCTTTTTCTGCCAGAGTAAAATGAGCTTTAAAATACTTTTCTCCTATGTTGCTGTCACCTAGAGTAGTTAGTAAAAATCTGACTGGACTAACAGGTTTGTGACTAGTCCACCTCTTCATGGGGGATTCTCAGTATTTAATTTATTCTTTACAAAAGCACTCACTGGAAGGAATCGATACAAAGATGCAGACACCCCCCCCCCACACACACACACACACACAAACACCTGTTTGTACTCTGTCTACTGTATATACTCATGTATAAGCCTAATTTTTCAGCACAAACAATTTGCTGAAAAGTTAACCCCTCAGCGTATACGCAAGTCAGTGGAGCAGAACTGATGGTGGAGCAGGTTTGTTACTGTCATTGGAGCATAAGGATCGCACACTAGTAATCCTGCTCTTGCCATCTGGCTCCCTGCAGTGTCCTTGCCCCCCCCCCCCCCAATCCCTTGCAACATGGTGTGCAGAGTGCGCTGCTCAAGACTATCTGTGTCCCCTGGCTTGTGCAGCAGAGCATGCAAGCAATGTGTCAGCTGTGCAATGCTCGGGAATTCTTCTTGAGACAAAGCTGTATCATCCTTGGGGCACATCTGGCTATGGAGAGGGGAGCTGAAATGTACTGGGGGCACATGTGGCTTCTGTGGAGGGGACTATACTGAGGAGGGGCTTATACATGAGTCATTCACTTGTTCCTGGTTTTCTTAGGGAAAAGTGGGTATCTCGGCTTATACACGGGTCCGCTTATATGCGAGTATATACTGTAAGCAGTTGGACTGAGTAACCTCTGTTCACTAAATGCTTTTGAAAATAAATCCTGAGAATATTTTTTGAATAATAAATTCCTGAGAATCCCCCATGAAAAACTTGACTAGTCCAAAACCTGTTGGTTCAGTCAAATTTCTACTACCTACTGTAAAAGTGATAGCAACATAGGAGAAAAGTATAGTCATTTATTGGGGTTGATTCACTAACATAATAGCACGAGTAACCTCCTGTTAATATATGATGTATAAAGTTCTGTGATATATGATCCATATGATGTATAAAGGGTTTGTCTAAATTATTGATTGACCATGTATAAGCAGAGGCATATTCATCTGTGTGAATAACATTTGCCGGCCACTGTGAGCTTAATTTGCAGTATATTTCCAAATAAAACCCAAATCCTTCCTCAGGCAGTATTGATCAATGATGAGTATGAAATATGCATAAGCTAATGTTAGCACTTCAGCAACAAAACAGGTACAGTCAGGGGCGTAACTAGAATTAATCAGGCCCCCCTGCAAAAATGATAGCATGGGGCCCCCTTAGTATCCAAACCCCATGCAGGTCACGTGATCGGGAGTCGGCGAATGGCAGCAAAGAGTGTTCTGCTATGCAGCAATGCCTGGAAGCAGGAAAAAGTTACACACACTACTGGAAACGTGTTTTTGTGAGTGAACAGGGAGGTTTTTCTGCTAATTGGCTACACTTGCGGTTGGGGAGAAGTAGGAGGAGAGGCCCCTAAAGCCTCCGGTACAGTCAGCCTCCGGTACAGTACGGTACAGTCAGCTCAACTCCATGGTTCCAGCTTATCTGATCTTCAAGTGTTTGCTTATCAGCCAAAAACGCACGCACTACTATAGAGAACAACGGGTCCGTCAGACCCTCCCACTGGGCAGGCATTCTCCCGACAGCAGTGAGTGTGTACAGTCTGTCAGACAGACTGATAAGGCTGTTTCTGAACGATCCACTGATCGTTCATAAACAGCCTTATCAGTCTGCAGACAGACTGTACACACGCACTGCTGTCGGGAGGACGCTAGCCCAGCGGGAGGGTCTGACGGACCCGTCGTTCTCTATAGTAGTGCGTGTGTACGCACCTATATATCTAGTGATGATGGGAAGATTTTACCAAGAAACAAATCTCTCTCTGACGGAATCTGATTAGAGAGACCTGTCAGCTGCCCATACAACGCAGGCAAATACCCGGAATTGGTCTTGTAACATCGCATCCGACACCTTGCTGGCCCGACATTGTCCGCCTTAATTTCCAGACCAGTCCCCGCTTTCCCCTAGTAGTGATGGGGCAAATATCAAATGTATGATTCGCGAAAGGTGAACGCGAAATTCCGCAAAGATTCACGAACAGGAGAATCTGGTGAATCTCCATAGACTTCAACGGGCAGGTGAATTCTAAAACCTGCAGGGACTGTTTCTGGCCACAAGAGTGATGGAAAAGTTTTTACAAGTGGCCTAACACCTGGATGGGGGCATGCCAGAGGGGGGGCGATGCCAAAGGTACCACCACCCAAAATTACTTAATTTAAGCAGAGCCGTGTTTTCATCTCTAAAGGTCAGAAATCACATTACATTTCTAAATTGGTGGGAAAAAAGTGCTTTAACCACTTCACCACTGAGGGGGTTTACCCCTGAAACACCAGAGCAATTTTCATATAACTTTATTATTACTTATTGCAATGAAATGAACTATATCTTGTTTTTTTGCCACCAATTAGGCTTTCTTTAGGTGGGACATTATGCCAAAAATTATTTTATTCTAAATGTGTTTTAATGGGAAAATAAGAAAAAATGTAGGAAAAAAATCATTATTTTTCAGTTTTCGGCCATTATAGTTTTTAAATAATGCATGATACTGTAATTAAAACCCATGAAATGTATTTGCCCATTTGTCCCGGTTATAAAACCGTTTAAATTATGTCCCTATCACAATGTTTGGCGCCAATATTTTATTTGGAAATAAAGGTGCATTTTTTTCAGTTTTGCATCCATCCCTAATAACAAGCCCATAGTTTATAAAGTAACAGTGTTATACCCTCTTGACATAAATATTTTAAAAGTTCAGTCCCTAAGGTAACTATTTATGTTTTTTTTTATTCTTTATTTTTTATTTTTTTTTATTACAAAAAAAAAAATTGGGGAGTTTGGGAGGTAATGAGTTAATTTATTGTGTAAAACGAATGTATTTGTATATGTAAAATGCTTTAGGATGTAGTTTTACTATTTGGCCACAAGATGGCCACAGTGATGTTTTGTTTATGCGACCTTCCGGACGCTTACAGGAAGCACTATGAGGCTGGAAAAATCACAATGATCGCGCTGTTTCTCATAGAAGCAGCAGATCATTTTGGGGGCTTAAATCAACGAACGGGAATGGATTTTCCCGTTCATTGATCTCCGGGTGAGCGGGCGGCGACGTGCACGAGTGGCGGGAGCGCAGAGTGCGGACAGCGGCGGTAGCGCGGGAGGTACGGATTTCTACGTCCCTTGGTTTTATAAAGATGGAAAAAGGGACGGAGATTTCCGTACCGCGGGGGGTAAAGTGGTTAAAGTGTCCAGCATGTGTATACGCCCATCAGGTAGTGTAAGGGCTACACCCGCTTCACACTGACAGACGAAACGCCGCATTTAATGCACCGCAGTCCACAAACAACTGCAAAGAGCTTAAGTGATTGCGTCAGGTGAGCATATCTTTGTTTTTACTAGTTGACACCTCCAGGACATAAATGTTAGTCCCTCGGTGGCAATCTTTGTGTAGTGGCCACCGTGCTTGTGCGCACAGTCGTGGGAGTGCAGGCGATGTCGGTTTTTCAGCCTCTATGGTCAGGTTGAGGTAGTTCAATGACAGTTAAGTGACCAAGAAAACACTGATTCTGCACTGAGGCCTTATACAGGGGTAGTAGTGGATACTAGAGGCCACCCAGTAGTGGTGGTGAAGGATTATTGGGTTATGGTCATCGGTGCACTAGTAGGACCAGCAGGCCTGTCTCCAACAGCTAACTTGTGCTCTGGCCACAGTAGAGCAATACAATAGCAAGAAAAACAATGTATCAGCTCTAAGAAGGGCTTAGCTGTTTAGGACAATGTGGTAGCAGCAAGAATCTGCACTGAGGACACAGAACACAGGCCCACCTAACTCTCTCCCTGTCAGCAACACACTGTCCATGAGGGACAGAAGCCAAACACAGACTGCAAAATGGCTTCTGTGCTGGTGTTCTGATAGGTGTTGGGGGGGGGGGGGTCCAGGTGGGAAGGATAGTTGATTGGCTGCCATCAGGGGCATAGCAATAGGGGTTGCAGAGGTTGCAACCCATTGGGGCCCTTGGGCCAGAGGGGCCCGAAGGACCCTCCCTCAACTGCAGTATTAGCTCTCTATTGATCCTGTGCTCATAATAATCCCTTCTATAGATACTTTGAATATTGGTAATCATTAAAAAACTGCCCCCCATCCCCTTCTTGCACCCCTGACACTGTAGTTGCCACTGGCAGGTTTTGGTGCGCAGTATCAATTATTATTTATAGAGTGCTTGGGGGGGGGGCAATGTAAAACTTGCATCGGGGCCCACAGCTCGTTAGCTATGCCACTGGCTGCCTTGTGTCTGCTGACTTTGGGATGAGGGGTCAACATTATAATGTATAGGCAGCGAATCGAACACTGCATGCATTTGCCTGATGGGAAGCATGCAAACATTCCTTGTTCGCACAAACTATTCGCCGGGCAAATAGTTCAGACCATCTCTACCCCCTGGTGCCCACTCACCCGCCCTAACTCACCGCTCTCAGCCGATTAACAATGGGATCACCAGCCACACATGAAGTCCTGCTTCCTCTCTGACGACAGAGGCGTCTCATGTGACCCGGCAGCACGTTACAGGTCAACATGAGGAACTGCTGTAGCCATGGAACACTGAGAGCAGGTGAGTGAAGCGGCGCCATGCCTCTAAGGAGGAGGAGACAGAGAGTGCAAGGAGGGGGACATTTGGGGAAGGGAGACGCCTCTTGCCGCAGCTTGGTATTGGGCCACTTAAAAACAGCAGCTGCATTTGGTCAATCCAATTCTAAGCTGCTTAACCAGTTCAGCCTTCAGTCGTTTTCACTTTATGCATCTGAGCAATGTTCACCTCCCATCCATTAGTCTATAACTTTATCACTACTTATGACAATATTTTATTTGGAAATAAAAGAGCATTTTTTCCGTTTTGCATCCATCACTATTTACAAGCTTATACAAAAAAAATAGAGAGAAATATGTCATCTTTACATAGATATTTAAAAAGTTTAGACCCTTAGGTAAATATTTATGTGTTGCTTTTTTTTATAGTAATGTTTTTGTTTTTTTTATTAAACATTTTATGTGGACATTTTTGGGAGGGTGGGATATAAATAGTGTTTTATTTGGGGAAGTTTTGTGTATTGTAATGTTTTTTTACTTTTACTTGTAGTTTTACTTTTTGGCCACAAGATGGCAAACTTGAGTTTGTTTACATGACGTTACTCTAAGCGTACAACGTAAGCTTAGAGGAACATAGCTTCAGAAAAAGCGTAGCTTCCAAGAGAAGCTGACGCTTTTTCAGCGGGAGAGAGGAATCAGTGATCGGGCACCATAGCCCGATACATTGATTCCTGGGCTACCGAATCCGCAGCCGGGAGTGCGTGTGCACGCGCGCGATCGGCCGCGGGAGCGTGCAGACGCGCACGTGGCCTCCTGGAAGTAGGTACTACGTCCTGGAGGCATAAATGGTTAAAGTGATACTGAAGAAAAAAAAACTTATGATATAATGAATTGTATGTGTAGTAGGGATAATTTATAGAACATTAGTAGCAAGGAAAAGAGCCTCATATTTGTATTTTCAGTTATATAGCTTTTTTATAACATTGTATAATTCTCTAATATATGCAGTTTACACATTACACTCAGCAGTTTAAATGATTTCACAGAGCAGAGCTACTGACTTTTTGAACATTCCTCTGCAGGAAAACCATAAACAAACAAGAAACAATCAGAGACATTTGAGATAAGAGCTTCAAAAGACAGTGCTGTCCAGGGCTTTTTTGGTCATGGAGCTCAGAGAAGCTTTTTTTGCATAAATATCAAGTGAAGTTTCTTAACTCTTCCTGTACTGGAAACAATTGTAAGAAGTACATTGCTTCCAGATTAAAATTAACTATGAAGTACTCTTCCCTTATCTTGCTGTTGCTTACAGTAAGTAGTACAAATCTGACAGACTCTTTACATTCCCTGGAAAGAAACTAAACCAAGATGCCAACCAGCCTCATTACTAATGTGTTACTATTTTGACTTTTGAAATCATCAACAGCTGTTCAGTAAGTGTTCTTGAAAAAAAAAAGAAAAGAAAACACTGAGAACCCCTCATGAGTGGATGGGCCAGTCCAAAACCTGTCAGATCTTTGAGATTTTTTACTACTCCCTGTCACGGGCACGGCGACTTAGGAAAAAAGTAATTTCTAGTGCATTTTACACTGGGATAAGTGTGCACTTCATACGTACGCATACACATGTATTTAACATTTTACAATATTTGTCAATATAAACTTTGCATCATCTCAGAAGTTATTTGCATCTAGTGACCCATCACTAGCGACCTGTAGCCGGACCAAGCAGGGGTCCTTTGCTTAAATCCAGCATGGTTAATATTTCCTATACACAGGGCCGGATTTACATAAGGCATGTAGGCACATGCCTACAGGCGCCTGATGATGAAAAGGCGGCTCACGCCCCTCCCCCAGAGTGCCTTCCTCCTTCCCTATGCAGAGTCCTCATGAGAGTGTAAATGAGAGGCTAATCACCCTGCTCGTGACATTCCACTGATCACATCTCCCTTCAGTCAACTTAATACTGAGGGTACTTCTGGGTATCTAATACTTGGGGGCACCTCTAGCTACTTAATATTAAGAGTACCTCTTGCTACCTAATACTAAAGCTCAACACACACCATACAATCTTGGTTGTACAGATTTACCAAATCTATGTAGTGTAAGGGCCAACAAATTGAAAATACCTTGAATGATTGATTGGATAAGCTCTTATACTACATGAAAGTGGTAGGCTTGAACAACCAAGATTGTATGGTGTGTGTTGACCTTAAGGGACACCTGTAGCTACCTATGATGGGTAAGGGAGAAGAGACAGCTGGGACAGCCAGCACAAGTGCGGTGTGGTTCGGCGGGGGTTTGTAGGTTCATGGAGTGTGAAGTCTGGGGTGCCAGGACATCTGTGCCTATAGGCTCCCGTGATGTAAATCCAGGCCGGCCTATACGGCTTCCCAAGATGATGGCAGTGGTAGAATCAGTAAATAACATTCACAGCTGGTTCCCTTTGGTGTTAATTTTGTGACCAGCGATCACTATAAATATAATTTTTTTTTTTTTAATTTTTGACGTACGCTGTAAAAAAAAAAAAAAAAGTCTGAGAAGTTCAAGAATCTTCGTAATAAAACTTTTATCCATCACTTCAAAAGTAACCTCAAACAACCAAAGGCATATGCCTTGATGCATTGCAATAGAAGGCTACTTAACAGACACAAGCAACGCGAAGAGACCCAGAATGCCCAGACCAGCATGATGGTAGCTGAGGTCTTCGTGTTGAGTATATGCTTAGTCTCTCGTAAAAAGCAGCGTTTGCTCTGCAAGCCCCCTTAATGGCTAAGCCATAGGTTGGCATTTGAGCTGATGCCACGGGGACTACGTGTTTACCAACTGGCTGAAGTAACATGCTCAATGATTAGAAATAAAGAGATGGGGAATACACGACGTATGTAAGGGACGTCCCCGGCAAAGCTCCCCCTTTAATTCTCGGCACAGATGATGGAATGTTCGTACATCATGAAGTTTCCTTAACATTGAAAAGGCAGCTTCTTAATTCTGTCCATTTTTTTCTCTTTTCTTAACACCTTTGGGGCTTTAGCGAACACAGAAAGGTTCTCTGTCTTGAGCAGGAAATGGCCTCTTTGACACCTTTTAAATCACAGTCTAAGTCCATTTTTTTAGAAACTTTGAGTAAAAATAATATTTTTGCTGTCCTCCTGGGAAAACCTTCAAAACTGGGAAAAATGTATAGCTGCTTAAAAATGCAGTTGGTTAAAGTAACGTAAGAGTTTATTTTATTTTTTCTGTTGAGTAAAAGTATTTTGATCACCTTTAGTGTAGGAAAGTACAAATTGCTCATGGTTAGCCCTCTTTTCTTGCGGCTCTAGAGTTCTGCATTCCACTCCCACCAAGGACACCAATTACAGTTTTCACGTCTTGTCCGTAGGTATGTGGCTTTCCTATACTTCAGCTGCCTTCTGTAGCCCAAAAACATAATTTAACTGATTAGATCGAACCAACTAGAAGTGCGGTAAGAACTTTACATGAATAATTAGGTATAGCGTAAACGAGGACAGAGGCGCCAAAAGAATAAAAGCAATTATTAAAATGTTTAAAAGTGCTTAGGAGGCAGTGGTGGACTTACCTCCTGTAAGCAAACACAACAAGCTGTGTATTCAAAAATCCCCACACCCGCTCTACCAATAACCCCCCCCCCCCCCCCCAATTGCAGGCTTACACTGTCTCCCCACATACTCCACCCCCCTTCTATACTATTCCTATACAAACTATATAGCACCATTCTTTATTATACTTTTTACCTGAATGTTCATGCATTATGTTTATCTTGTTATATTTTCAAGGTTTGAATCAGATGAATTTGATTAGTTTTAATTTTCTATAAACTTTTATACTGATGATGTATTTAATGCACAATGTCTGAGATCACACACTAACTATGCCTCTTGTCCCCAATCGTGTACTCTTATTCACTATTGCCTGATGAAGCGGGTTTAGGCCTGCGAAACGCATTGCGGTGACCCCCTGAAGTGTACCAATAAATCTACCTTTTTGAATACACAGCTTGTTGTGTCTGCTTACAGGAGGTAAATCCACCACTGCCTCCTAAGCACTTTTAAACATTTTAATAATTGCTTTTATTCTTTTGGCGCCTCTGTCCTTGTTTACGCTATACCTAATTATCCACCCCTGGTGGAGGGGGATACCTCTTGTTTTTCCTATCTACAGAGAGCGACTTCTTAACCCTGAGTGAGGACAGGTCAATCTCCTCAGCTGCCTTTACAGTGGTTGCCTGGAGGTAACCCTGGTTTGTGAGTATATCGTTGTATTCTATTTTATAATACCCATTACCAGTACTTACTACACTATATTTGGCTCTCGGTTCTCTTTCTTTACTTACATAAATAATAGAGGCAAAACCTGAAGTCGGGGAAAAAAGTTAGATACTTCAGTAGTGGGAACCCATTGGATGGTGCAGAGAATTCCCGGATCCTTCTACAGCCCACTGATCCAATGCAGGAGCCCTCTATATCTATGCAGCAAAAGCTTGGCAAATAGGTTACAGCGTGGATTGTGCATGCGCGGCCCATATGTGTCTGCTGGGCATGCATAGATTGGACCTAACTTGCTTATGCTCAGTTTGGATTGCGCTCATCCATGGCCAAGAGCTTAAAGTGAACCTACAGTCAAGGGGAAAAAATGAGATTTACTCACCTGGGGCTTCCCTCAGCCCCCTGCAGCCAATCAGTGCCCTCGCAGCTCCCCTCCGATGGTCCAGGACCCGCCAGCGAACACTTCCAGTTTGGCCGTCACCGGCCTACAGGCATGGGAATGCGAGTGATTCTTCACGTTCCCAGCCTGTATATCGCCCCCTATGCTGCTAGGAGGGCACCGATCGGCTGCAGGGGGCTGAGGGAAGCCCCAGGTGAGTAAATCTCATTTTTTTCCCTTGGCTCTAGGTTCACTTTAAAGAGACACTTAAGACACTTTAAAAACTTGATTTTACCTGTTATTTAGCTTAACCTTCCTGGCGGTAAGCCCGAGCTGAGCTCGGGCTATGCCGCCGGAAGGCACCGCTCAGGCCCCGCTGGGCCGATTTGCATAATTTTTTTTTTTGCTACACGCAGCTAGCAGTTTGCTAGCTGCGTGTGCAATCCGATCGCCGCCGCTACCCGCCGATCCACCACTATCCTTCGTGCCGCAGCCGCCCCCCCCCCCCCCAGACCCCGTGCGCTGCCTGGCCAAGCAGTGCCAGGCAGCGCTGTGGCGTGGATCGGAGTCCCCTTTGATGTCACGACGTCGATGACGTCGGTGACGTCATCCCGCCCGTCGCCATTGCGACGAGGGAAGCCCTCCAGGAGGGAGATCCCGTTCTTTGAACGGGATCTCCTGATCTCCGATCGCCGGAGGAGATCGGAGGGGCTGGGGGGATGGGAGCGGCTATCATGTAGCGAGACCTTGTCTCGCTACATGAAAAAAAAAAAAAAAAAATGGCTTTGCTGCCCCCTGGCGGATGTTGACAAACCGCCAGGAGGGTTAAGGAATATGGCCAGTGCTAAAACGCAGCATTCCCAGGGCAGAACGAGGGTTTTATAACCCCCGAATCCTGGGGCAAAAATCCACAGCTTTCAAAGTCGTGGCTTTTGTTGACCGGGGAGGCAGAGCTAAGCTCTGTAGCTCTGCCTCCATTAGCGTCAATCCACCACTGATCACCAGGGATTGATGTGAGTAGAGACACAGCTACAGCGCTAAGCTCTGCCTCTCCCAGGAAGTGGGGATTTGGGGGTTATAAAACCCTCGTTCTGCCACGGGGATGTGGCGTTTTAGCACTGGCCATATTTCTTAAGCTAAATAACAGGTAAAATCAAGTTTTTAAAGTGGCTACAGCGTCTCTTTAACAAGAAAGTGAAGAAGAAGCCTCCACTGGAATGTTAGCCTCTAGGAGGATCTGAGAAGTCCCTGGACCATCCAAAGACTTCCACTGAGGTAGGCATCTAACTATCATCTCCCCCCAATACAGGTTTACTTTACAAGTGAACAAAGCACCATGTTTAGCACCCAGGGCATCTCAATAGCACATTAAATTATGAAATATGCACGCCAACAATGTGGCTCATTAAGAAAACAAATGAATTTTACCTCTTCTTTTTACATTGAAGAGTTTAGCAGAAGGCTTTATTAGCCTCTTTTGAGGCCTGTCCCACAGCAGATATTTAAGGCAGATAAGAACTGATGTAATTATTTTATTGCACTTAGCAAGCGGAGAGCAAACAAAAGCTTTCATCAGCAGGGGGGTGGGTAGATGGGACACTGTGCTTCATAGAGAAGTCACAGATGCTTTCCCCTAAATAAATAATAACAATAACAATAATATTTGTATAGCGCTTTTCTCCCTGGGGACTCAATGCGCTGTGACCCTGCATTATGCAGTCTCAAAGGCTCGGGAAAAGAGGTGAGTTTTTAGCCTTTTTTTAAGCTGTCCAGAGAGGGAGCCTCTCGTACTGATTGTGGAAGTGAGTTCCATAGAGTAGGGGCTGCATAGGAAAAGGCCCGAGCCCCAAATGTTAGGTGTATCCTGGGAATAATCAGCTTCATCTTGTTGGCAGAGCGGAGGGTGCGTGGAGGGGCATAAAGTTCCAATAGATCCGCTATGTATTTGGGTCCCATGTGGTGTAGAGCCTTGAATGTCAGCAGGCAGATCTTAAAATTGATTCTCCATTTTACTGGTAACCAGTGAAGAGTTTTCAGTACTGGGGTGATGTGTGAGCTGCGGGGGGCATTGGCTAGGAGTCTGGCTGCAGCATTCTGTACTAGCTGTAAGGGGCGCAGAACCTTTTCTGTAGATCCGATGAACAGGGCGTTGCAGTAGTCTAGGCGGGAGGATACAAATGCGTGAACCAGGGCAGGTAGGTCTTCAGCTGGGATAAGGTGTTTGATTTTCGCTATATTTCTTAGATGGAAGAAGGAAGACTTGACGACAGCTGATATCTGTTGTTTGAGTTTTAGATTTCCATCCAGGATCACCCCAAGGTTTCGCACAGAGTCTTTATACTGCACAGTATCTCCCCCAATTGCTACTTTGAGGTGGTGAGTGTTTTGAACTTTATCCATCATGTGTGGAGCACCTACCGAGTTCAGCCTCAGCCAGCTGGTGTTCATCCAATTTTGTAAATCCACTAGACACGCATTTATGGATGCTGATGGGTCTTGGGTGCCAGGCTTGAAGGACAGATACAGTTGTGTGTCATCTGCATAACAATGGTATCCTAGGCCATATAATAAATAATGGGCAGCTAGAAGGGGAGGGGGAACATGGCTGCTCCTATAGTTATTAGAAACCAGGAAAAAATGTGGAGCTTGGCTCCCTACAAGATAATTTAGCCTTTCCCTTAATAGGGAATCCATCAAAAAGTTCATAACTGACTTATCTGGTTTACTTCTCTGGTCATAAGCATTTTGGTTCTTGTGTAGGGTGATTGTCACCTGTCACCAGGAAATCAAAGAAGTAAGAAGAAAATAAATAAATAAATTGAGCCAATCAAACTCGGCAACTGCAGATAAATTAGCTCACAGCTGGTTAACTAACTATATTCCAAAGGCTTTAAAGGACAACTGTAGAGAGAGGGATATGGAGGCTGCCATATTTATTTCCTTTTAACCAATACCAGTTGCCTGGCAGCCCTAATGATCTATTTGGCTGCAGTAGTGTCTGAATAACAGCAGAAACAAGCTTGCAGCTAATCTTATCAGACCTGACAATAATGTCAGAAACACCTGATCTGCTGCATGCTTGTTCAGCGGCTATGGCTAAAAAAGTATTAGAGGCAGAGGATCAGCAGGATAGCCAGGCAACTGGTATCGCTTAAAAGCAAGTAAATATGGCAGTCTCCATATACCTCTCAATACAGTTGTACTTCAAATGGCTGGATTTCATTTCAATGGAGGAGAAAAATTAGATTGTGCTTTGCGCATATGATGCAATGCATACGGTGAAACATACAGTACCTAAAAAGTATGCCTCACTGCAACTGTAAACGTGTACACTGTTTGGTATTACATAGCCCGCCTTACATTACTCCAATGAATTCATATGTGAACGGTAGTGATGAGCAAAAATGCCGACATTCTTTTCGCATTCATTTCTTAAAGAGACACTGAAGCGAAAAAAATATATATGATATGATTTGTATGTTTAGTACAGCTAAGAAATAAAACATTAGGAGCAGAGACATGAGTCTAATATTGTTTCCAGTACAGGAAGAGTTAAGAAACTTCAGTTGTTATCTATGCAAAAGAGCCATTGAGCTCCACGACTTTCAAAGTCGCAGAGAGCTCTGTCTTCTGAAGCTTGTTATCTCAACTGTCAGTCACTGTATTTTCTTTTACTCTGCAGAGGACAATTCAAAAGTTCACTGACCTGCTCTGTAAAATCATTTAGAATGCTGAGTAGTGTGTAAACTGCAAATATTAGAGAGTAATGCAATGTTATAAAAAACACTATATAACTGAAAATAAAAATATGATAATATTTTCTTTGCTACTAATGTTCTAGTATTTATCCATACTACACAACCAATTCATTATATCATATTTTTTTTCCATTTCAGTGTCTCTTTAAGCTCAGCAGCCCACACATGCGATGATTGTCACCTGTTGGGGGTCGGAAAAATAATCCCTCAGGCAACAAATTGGGAACCGATGCTGTACAGATGTCAGGCTAATGATGCAACTGGTAGTTATGGGGGGGGGGGACACAAGAACAACAGTTGTTGTACAACCAACCGGGTGGGGCGGAGAAAATAACATGGCGATCGGGTATGCTTAGATCCTTGAGCAACATCGAGTGTACGCTGTACACACACTAAATAGGTGAACAACCGTCAGCCGAAGCAGCTATTGTCAGCCGACTTTTATCTAATGTGTGTACCTACCTTGACTCAAATTCTTCACTAGACGAATAAACTCAAAGTGAGAGTAATCCACCTCTTTCCATTTCTCTTCTTCATCCTCACTACTTGTCTGTTAGTCATCACAGCTCTTCTTATTTAGCTATTTTATTAACAGAGGATACTTAAAGTGGTATGAAATTAAGCAATTTCTCTTTGCTCTAAAAAAATATTTACAGCATAATATCTACTACCACAAAAACAATTGTAGCAGAACAGCATTCAAACAGTTAAACACAGCACTTTGTTCTTCAGTGTAAAGCTCCTTGCTTCAGTGGGCAGCTTCTGACCACATCCAAAGAGGTGATAACATTATCTTTTGTTTACATTCCTTTGTCACATACATTCCCAGCTGCTGTAAAAATGAGCTCTCTCTGCTGTAGAAGCAGAGAGAGCTGTGAAGGGATCCCTACATAGATGTTAAGATATAAATACAGCAACTATGCAATAAAATGCAATGACAGCTTTCAGAGCTTATGAACTGTACTTTGAAAACTTGTGATTTGTAAACAGACAATATTACTTGTGCACAAAAGCAAATATTATTATTATCATTATTTATTGTATTTATAAAGTGCCAACATACAGTGCTGGACAATAAATACATACAATGATACAAGGACGACAGACATAACAAGCTTATACAACATAGAACAAAGTTGTACAAGGCAAATGTTACAATATACATGATCATGTGATTTGGGCTGGTTAGGTAGGCCCAGTAATACAAGAACAGGCCGTCATAGGAAAGGATCACACAATGTTGTAGATTACACTAGGGAAGGGAGGACCCTGTCAGAGGCTTACAATCCAATATGATAACTGTATAGGTAATAAGAAGTAGGAAAACACATTTTTATTCAATGTTATGTTTTATCTTACTTTAAAGAGACTCTGTAACAAAATGTTCAGCCTTATTTCTTCTATCCTATAAGTTCCTGTTCTAATATGGTCTGTCTTACTGCAGCCTTTCCTAGTTGCAAAGTGGATGTATTCTCTCTGTTATATAATCTAATCTTCTTTCCTCTGACAGCTTTGTCAAGCTCAGGCATTCAGGCAAGAATGTGCTGCTCTGTTTGTTATAGGCAGAAGCTATACACACCCTCTCCACGCCCCCTGCAGGCTCTGTATGAGTCACAGACTGAGTTCTTCTCAGCCTATCACATGCCATGTCTTTTGTTTGTAAACACTGCCTAAAACTGGCAATTACAAGCCAGGATTGCAGCAGGGAGTGGCAGAAACAGCACAGAGGGGCCCAGGAGAACATAATGAATAGAATGGTATGCTTTTTATTGTAAGAATTTTAGAGTACAGATTATCTTCTGTAAGTTCTCTAAGTGTTTACCATAGTCAGATGATAAGCAGTAAAGAGCATTGTTTAGAACAGGGGAGAAACCAAGAAATTCGAGGCACTTTTGAGCACTTCATCCAGAAAATGGATGTGGCCATGCACTTGAATGTGGGTGGGGTCATGGGTGGAGCCAAATTTACATGAACTTAACAGTGGTGAAAGTAGGCCTGCTCAGCAAAATGTAGAATGAAGCCCCCTCTCCATTAATAATAATAAGAAAAAAAATACAGCATATTACATAAATAGACAGTGTCACTTAAAGTGAACCTCCAGACTAAAAATCTACTCAGCAGCACTGAAAAGGCTTGGTGTTTATTTAACAGTTTCACAGCGTCAGAACTTTATTTTAATTACCTAAGCCTAATTATTAGCTATACAGTAGCTAAGCTCCACCCCATCAAAGAAAACGGCCTGGGCTTTTTTTCCCTGATGCTGTGCAAAGCATGATGGGATTTCCTATGTTGTTGTTCACGTTGCCTAGCAGCTGGGAGGGGTGATCAGGACACAGGACAGTTGAAACTGTGTCTCATGCTCCCTGTCACCTTCTTTCAACCAAAAAGATGGCTGCCCTCATGAAATCAAACATTTGCCTGTTCTTTTAAAGCGGGTTGGGTAAGAGATTAAATTACCTACCTATTTTAATTAACGTAGCTAATGTAACTAAGGGCCCTTTTCCACCTGCAGTCGCTAGCTTTCATGCTGAACGCTAGCGATTGCTGAATCGCAAAACCGGCGATTCCCCGGCGTTTTGCGGCCGCGATTTTGCTATGCTATGCACTGCATAGCAAAATCGCGGCAAATATCGCTCCGCCGCGCGTTCGGGTAAAAAACGAATCGCGGTAGTGGAAATGACCTACCGCGATTCCTATGTTAAAAAGCAAACAGTAGCGATTGTAAAATCGCTAGCGGTTTGCGACTTTGCGATTCAGCCAGCGCAAACGCGCTGGTGGAAAAGGGCCCTTAATGACAGTATGTTTGTTTAGGCTGAAGTTCCTCTTTAAACATAACTAGGTAGAGTTACTTGGCTTCTGTGCTGGCTGGTCTTGCTTTCTGATGGGCGGGCTGGACTGCCGCCAGGTTATCTGGCAGTTCCCCCATAGCATTCCCTAATCTTCTAGTGGACCCCCTCCCATTTAGGCATCACAACTCCCAACATGCCCCCATAGAAGGACCACAGCTTCCTGCATGCCCCCATAAAGGCATTGCAGCATCCAGCATGGCACCACAGCACCCAGCAGTGGCGTAACTAGCAATAGGGATTGCAGAGGTTGCGAACGCATCGGGGCCCTTGGGCCAGAGGGGCCCTACCTCAAACACAGTATTAGTTTTCTATTGGTCCTGTGGTGGTAATAATCACTTCTATAGATGCTCTAAATACTTGTAATCATTAACAAGCTGTTCCCAATCCCCTTCTTGCACCTCTGACACTGTGGTTGTCTGTGTAAGTTTTGGTGTGCAGTATCAATTTTTATGTAAAGAGTGCTTGGGGGGGAGGGGGGGGGGCATGTAAAACTTGCACCGGGGCCCATAGTTTCTTAGCTACGCCACTGACACCCAGTATTACCACACAGAGGCACCCAGAATACCCCCGATTGATGCACCACAGCTCCCAGCATGCCCGCCATTGGGGTACCACAGCTGATTCAACCTGGGGGACATCCGGGGCACCACAGAATAGAATAGATCCGGGGCACGTGCCGCTGATCTTTGGGGCTAGCGATGCCCCTGGTTTAGAAAGTAATTTAGATAATACTCAGAGAAGAGTCTAGATAAACATTCTCTGTTACCTCAGAACTGTTGGAATTATGCCCTAAACTGCAGTATAGTAAAAAAAAAAGTCACAAGATGCCACTGTGTGTAAAATGTGATTATGATCTTTATGGGATTGTTATTTCCTGTATTCATTCTGTGTTACTATTTGTTCTAAGTAAGCTACATTTCCCGGGGGTTGTGTATGATTTATATCTGCTTTTTTTTCTTCAGTAAAGAGTTCTAACTTGTTATACTGGTTGCCTATCTGTGTGTTCAGAACACTCTGCTCCATCAAACCAAGGCTAGAAGAAGAATGGAAGTCAGGTGAGATGGGAGAGGACATTTGCAATGGCGTAACTAAAGAGCTTGGGGCCCTGGTGCAAGTTTTACATGGGGCCCCAGATACTGCATTGATATGGAGCCCCAAAATCTAACAAGGACAGCAGCAGCTTCAGAGAGGAGTAATCAGAGTAAGAAAATAGCTTGTTAAGGATTACCACTATTCAATGCACAATTAGAGGTGTTCATTATCAGGATAGCACCAAGAAAAGGAAAATAAGATAGATAAAGGAGGGCCCCTTGTGGGCCCCTCGGGCCCCGGTGCGATCGCAACCTCTGCACAGAGGCGTAGGGGGACCCACGTGCAATCGCAACCTCTGCTCTGCACCCCCATTGCTACGCCACTGGACATTTGTACAGCAATCTCTGCCTCATTTCTGTATCTAATAAAAAAAATGCTAATGATAACTGGCTATTGGATATCAGACTGGCCACATGCAAAACAACAATGTCCTATCTTGACCAGAGCTTCACTTTAAGTACCCTCAAAATCTTTGATTTCAGCTTCCTATAGGACAGAAAAAAATGACACCATTAACCACTTCACCCCAAAGGCGTTTTTACCCTAACGGACAAGATCGATTTTCACCTTTCAGGGCTGGTGCACACCGAGCGGCTTTTTCAGCGTTTCTGCAGCCGCTTGCGGTTGCGGATACGCTTGGTCAATGTATCTCAATGGGGTGGTTCACACCAGAGTGGGAGGCGTTTTGCAGAAACGCATACTCCCGGGGTGAGGCATTTTTTGGATTGTGGATGCGTTTCTGCCTCAATGTTAAGTATAGGAAAAACGCAAACCGCTCTGAAAAACGGCAGTTCAGAGCTGTTTGCCAGGCGTTTTTGTTACAGAAGCTGTTCAGTAACAGCTTTACTGTAACAATATCAGAAATCTACTACACCAATTGGGCTTTTTGGGGTTGATATTTGTTTTTAGTAGGAAAAAATGAAAAAATACTCAATTTCTCCAATTTCATCCACTATAGTTTTAATATAAACGCTGTTACTGTACGTAAATCCCACACATTTTATCTGCCTATCTGTCCTGGTTATCACAACATTTTAATTATGTCCCTAGTACAAAGTATGGTGACAATATATTATTTGAGAATAAAGGTGTATTTTTTCTATGGAGTTTTTTTCCCCCACTATTGCACGTGCACACGTAGGAGTGCGCAACCGCATGCATGCGCGGGAGCGTGCATGTGCACGCACGCACATGCACGCGCACAGCGGCAGCAGCACTGTTTGACTTATAAAACCGTCCTGGAGCCGTTAAGAGGCTCTAGCAGGACTTTTTTATAAGTCAGCTTGTCATTAAGTGGTTAAGTTCCCGATGAATGTATCGTGATCCGCAACCAAAATCCCATCCATCAATGTTCATTAACAATATGGAAGCCTTAATTAGCCATTCACAAGTTTATCACCGGCGGAGCGGAGATCGGGGCTGAAATCTCAGGTCTTCTCCATCTCGCTCTGCAGAAAGCGGCGAGCTCTCCCATCCATCAGCCGCCCCAGCAGCAGAAGAAGAAGGTTACATAACACACAGATGCGTACAAGTTCGAGAAAGTCGTGCGCGTAAATCTTTTATTCCTTTTACAATCACTTCCAGAAATAGACAGCAGATGGGGCTACAAAAATCATCATACATAAAATATGAAACGCAGCTGTTTGGTGGGGAGTAAAAAGAAAAAAAAAACGAAGACGATTCTGTAGCAGAGAGAGCAGCTTTGTTTTTTAGCGGTTTAATTTCTGGACGTGTTCTTCTATAAAGGCGAAGCTTTCCAATTAAAGGACGACCGAACGGAAAGACGCAATCGTTTTCTCTAAATCTGTTTACGGACTTCATCGCAGAAAGAGAGAGGATGGTTTAGAAAAGTAAAAAGTTTATGCGGAGATAGCGGAGGTGTCGATAATCTGTGCGGCTGATGTGCGGTTGCAGTGCAAAGGATTCGCCTAGCCTGCTGCTCTCCGCTCACACGGAAGAGGAAACCGAGAGGGGCAAATTAATGACGAGAGCTATCAATCACTTTTCCTGCCAGCTGCTGCCTTTGAATTCCTTGCTGTCGCTTGTTCTTATGTGTGAGTGGAGATTTGCATATTAGCAGAACTCTCCACTCAGCGCTACGGAACACTGAATTTAAAGAAAGCCTAAACTGACAAAAATAAAAAGTAAAAGTGGACCTGAACACTTGCACAGGACAGAAGGAAACTTAGAAACTTTAAATGCACCCTGAAAGTATTTACAGAGTTTAGTCTAAGGGGTTCTTTGGGGGTAGGGGGGGGGGTGTTTGAAAATAAAAACAGACACTTACTTGGGGCTTCTACTGGCCCCCTGCAGCTGTAATGTCCCACACCCTCCTCCAATGATCCTCAGTGCCCCACCGCTGGTCTAATCAGGCGTCTAATTAGACTGCAGCTGCGCGCATACTCGCTCCCACCTGCGTCATCGGGAGCTTACTGCGCAGTACAAGACAACTTCGTACTGCTCCTGCGCAGTAAGCTCCCGATAACGCGCGGGAGTGAGTACTATTTGTCTAGTTAGACGAATACCAGACCGGGACTGGTGGTAGGGAACCGAGGATCATAGGAGGACGGCGCGGGACATGACAGCTGCAGGGGGCCAGTAGAAGCACCAGGTAAGTGTCCCTTTTTATTTTTTAAACACCCCCCTCCCCCCCACAAGACCTCTTTAACCACTTGAGGACCACAGTGCTAAACCCCTTAAAGACCAGGCTACTTTTTTCAAAATAGGCCACTGCAGCTTTAAGGCCTCGCTGCAGGGCCGCACAACACAGCACACTAGTGATCCCCCCCCTTATCTCCCCACCAACATAGCTTTCTGTTGGTGGGGTCTGATCGCCCCCCCCCCCCCCCCATTGTTTATTTTTATTTTTTTTTACAAATATTTATTGCATTTTTTTTTATTTTTATGAATTAACTTTTTTTGTTTTTTTCCCTTCCTCTGCCTCCCTCCCACCCCCCGCCAGCCAATCATAGCAATCGGCTGTCATAGGCTTCAGCCTATGAGAGCCAATCGCTCCAGTGTGCCCCAGTGGGACAGCCGTTTCACACGGCTGTCCCCAGTACATTGCTGCCTTAGATCGCAGCGCTGTACTAAGTAAAAAGACAGCGGTTTTGCAGTCTAACAGACTCCAAGCGGCGATCGCTGCTGGGAGACTGAAGGCGGAGCGGAGCCTACCAAGCAGAGATGCGCGCGCGCGATCGCCTGCTATAGCCAGCCCCAGGCCTTGACGCCAATTGCCATTAGGCGGTCCTGGGGCTGCTACCGCGGTCACACCCATTGGCATGACGCGGTCTTTAGGTAGTTAATTTCCCCTCATTTGTGTCTAATCATTAGTTGTCATTTGATCCTCCCCTGTGTCACATGACTTCCTATGGCAGAGATGGCAGGTAAGCCCATTTACAAAGCACAGGCTGTAAACAATACAATATAAGGTATATACCCAAAACAATAGAAAATAAAGGGAAAAGAAAAAGCTTCAAATTCTGAAGGAAAAAGTCCCATTCTACTCAAGTCAAGCATGTTGCAGTCTATGGAAAATAAAATCTTTTAAAAATGAAAGAGGCCCTTACTCATCTCCTGACAGTACTATCACCAGGTAACATGTCCATGTAGAGATGGATAGGACCAGAGACAGCTTGGTCCCCCACGATGATGAATACTGAGGCCCCAAGCTGTTACCTCTGAGGAAGCGATACCCGGGTGGGACCTAACCACCTCCAGTTGTGTTTATCTCCTGAAGGACCTGTTCTCAGTGGATTATTGCCTATGTGACTATTGTGATAACCTATTTTTTACTTATTTGCTTATTATTTTCAAAATTGTGCTGTGCTGCCTATGACTTTATATCATATTAATGTATATCATTTGGCCAGCATAACCAGATGCCAACAACCGTCCCGGTTGTCTCAGCAACGTCAGCCATCACTGCAGGTTTCTATGAAGAACTGGGTTAACACTGCTTAGCTTTCTCCTCCCTCTTTCCCCTCCCCATGTCTCCTTAAGCTACATACACACAGGGCACAATTGTCCCCCGTTGCATGGCTACAAGAGACCAGGGAGCGACAGCTCCCGGGCAGCGACAGCTATCCACACGTCTCGCCAGAAAGGCAGAGACGCGGCGGAAGCTATCTGTGAATGGAGCATCCCCCGGCCGGATGCTCCTTTCACTTGCATTGCGTCTCCTGTCGCTAGTCCGCATACACATGTGGACTAGCAACAGTTGCCTGGCGACAGCTCCGACGGACGAAGGTTCGGGGCGCGCGCGTTATACATAGTGTTGGGCGAACAGTGTTCGCCACTGTTCGGGTTCTGCAGAACATCACCCTGTTCGGGTGATGTTCGAGTTCGGCCGAACACCTGACGGTGCTCGGCCAAACCGTTCGGCCATATGGCCGAACTAAGAGCGCATGGCCGAACGTTCCCCGAACGTTCGGCTAGCGCTGTGATTGGCCGAACGGGTCACGTGGTTCGGACCCGAACGCGCTCTGATTGGCCGAACTGTCACGTGGTTCGGGTAAATAAATACCCGAACCACGTCATATCTCCGCCATTTGTCTGTGGGTTTAGCTTTGGGTAGGCAGGCAGGGTAGTTCGCGCTCCAGCCACGCTAGCCAGGGTCCCCCCCAGTCATTGTGTGTCGCTGCTGGGAATAGTAGTACACCGCTCGCTCAGCATTCTGTTTACTGCCACTCTGTGTACCTCGCTCAGCCACACTATATAGCATTCTGTTTACTGCCACTCTGTGTCTGCTGGGAATAGTAGTACACCGCTTGCACAGCCACACTATATAGCATTCTGTTTACTGCCACTCTGTGTACCTCGCTCAGCCACACTATATAGCATTCTGTTTACTGCCACTCTGTGTCTGCTGGGAATAGTGGTACACCGCTCGCTCAGCCACACTATATAGCATTCTGTTCACTGTTCTGTGTCTGCTTGGAATAGTGGTACACCGCTCGTTCAGCCACACTATATAGCATTCTGTGTACTGTTCTGTGTCTGCTGGGAACAGTAGTACACCGCTCGTTCAGCCACACTATATAGCATTCTGTGTACTGTTCTGTGTCTGCTGGGAACAGTAGTACACCGCTCGCTCAGCCACACTATATAGCATTCTGTTCACTGTTCTGTGTCTGCTGGGAATAGTGGTACACCGCTCGCTCAGCCACACTATATAGCATTCTGTTCACTGTTCTGTGTCTGCTGGGAATAGTGGTACACCGCTCGCTCAGCCACACTATATAGCATTCTGTTTACTGTTCTGTGTCTGCTGGGAATAGTGGTACACCGCTCGCTCATCCACACTATATAGCATTCTGTTCACTGTTCTGTGTCTGCTGGGAATAGTGGTACACCGCTCGCTCAGCCACACTATATAGCATTCTGTTCACTGTTCTGTGTCTGCTGGGAATAGTGGTACACCGCTCGCTCAGCCACACTATATAGCATTCTGTTTACTGCCACTCTGTGTACCTCGCTCAGCCACACTATATAGCATTCTGTTTACTGCCACTCTGTGTCTGCTGGGAATAGTGGTACACCGCTCGCTCAGCCACACTATATAGCATTCTGTTCACTGTTCTGTGTCTGCTTGGAATAGTGGTACACCGCTCGCTCAGCCACACTATATAGCATTCTGTTTACTGTTCTGTGTCTGCTGGGAATAGTGGTACACCGCTCGCTCAGCCACACTATATAGCATTCTGTTCACTGTTCTGTGTCTGCTGGGAATAGTGGTACACCGCTCGCTCAGCCACACTATATAGCATTCTGTTTACTGTTCTGTGTCTGCTGGGAACAGTAGTACACCGCTCGCTCAGCCAGAGTATATAGCATTGTGTTTACTGCCACTCTGTGTACACCGCTCAGCCAGACTATATACCATTGTTTACTGACACTCTGTGTACACCACTCAGCCACACTATATACCATTGTTTACTGACACTCTGTGTACACCGCTCAGCCAGACTATATACCATTGTTTACTGCCACTCTGATTCTGCTGGGAACAGTAGTACACCGCTCGCTCAGCCAGACTATATACCATTGTTTACTGACACTCTATGTACACCGCTCAGCCAGACTATATACCATTGTTTACTGCCACTCTGATTCTGCTGGGAACAGTAGTACACCGCTCGCTCAGCCAGACTATATACCATTGTTTACTGACACTCTATGTACACCGCTCAGCCAGACTATATACCATTGTTTACTGCCACTCTGATTCTGCTGGGAACAGTAGTACACCGCTCGCTCAGCCAGACTATATAGCATTGTGTTTACTGCCACTCTGTGTACACCGCTCAGCCACACTATATAGCATTGCGTACTCTGCCAGTCAGTGTGTATATTGCTGGGATCAGTAATACTCCACTCACCGTCAACCACTATATGAGCTCAACATGAGTTCCCCAGAGACCTCCGCTGTGAGCAGCACTCCCAACAACAGCAACAGCCAACGCCCCACGCAAGCTATAACATCCACCCCAGCAGCCAGTGGTCAGCAGCAGCCCTCCCCGGAGGAGAACGTTGTGTCCATCAGTCCGTCGCCAGAGCGATTAATGAGGGCTGCCATTGAGGAGATGATGGGGCCTGATGTGGAGGAGGAGGTCTGGCTCAGGCCAGCATCCCAAGTTAATGTTGAGGACGATGAGGGGTCTGTGTCTGGGGATGTTGGGGTGGCAGAGGTGGTGGGTGGGTCAGACTCAGGAGAAGAGTTGTATGATGAGGATGATGATCGGGACCATCTGTATGTGCCTCAGAGTCCGACCCCGGAAAACATGTTGTATCGTGTGTTTAGGTACTAAAATCTGCGTTCCCTCCCAGTAGTGTTGGGCGAACAGTGTTTGCCACTGTTCGGGTTCTGCAGAACATCACCCTGTTCGGGGTGACTATATAGCAGACTATATAGCATTGTGTTTAATGCCACTCTGTGTACACGGCTCAGCCACACTATATAGCATTGTGTTTACTTCCACTCTGTGTCTGCTGGGAACAGTAGTACACCGCTCACCCGCCACTGTATAGCATTGTGCTCTGTGTCACTGCTGACAATAGTGGTACACCGCTCACCCACCACTGTATAGCATTTCTGTACTGCCACTGTACTGCTGCCAGTCAGCGTGTACTTTAAGGATAAGTGAAATGAGGAAGAAATCCGGTGAAAGAGGGAGGGGCAAGGGAAGAGGTGTTTCCCCTGACGGTTCACGTACAGGCCACAGGGGAGCACCCAAGAAAACCCACTCAATACTGCCCATGTTGTCCAGGACAACAACCCTCACAGATCCAAAAGAACAGGACCAGATAATTACTTGGATGACCTCTCAAGCGTCCAGCAGTGGGTTAAGCAGCACCAGCACATCACGCACGAGGTCCGAGTCCTCAGCCAGTTAAAGTCTGGGCTTTCTTTGAAGACTGCACTGAGGATGTTACCATGGCGATTTGCAAGGTGTGCAAGACCCGCCTGAGCAGGGGGAAAAGTATTAACAACCTCTCCACCACCAGCATGAGCCGCCACATTCTATCCAAACATCCCACTCTGTGGGCAAACGCGGCAGGACAGGGTACCACCAGCAACACTGCCTCCCTTGGGTTCACCAGACTCACCACCAGACCCGCCTCAGCAGCAGCAGTAGCCCAGCCATTGCGTGGTTCACAACATTCACAAACATCAGACGATGCTGACACTGTCACTTTCCGGACTAGTGCTCTTGAGGTCTCCCAGTGTTCATCAAACACAACAACCAACAGCCCTTCGGTGTGCAGCGCTACGGTTGAGTTGTCTGTTTCTGAGATGTTTGAGCACAAGAGGAAATTGCCAGCAAATGACCCCCGGGCCGTGGCAGTAACAGCCAGCCAGCATAGCCAAGCTTCTGGCCTGCGAAATGCTGCCATATCGAGTGGTGGAGACAAACAGCTTCAAGGGCATGATGTCAGTGGCCATCCCACGTTACGTGGTTCCCAGCCGCTACCACTTTGCGCGCTCTGCAGTGCCTGAGTTGCATGAGCACGTGGTCAGCTAAATAACCCGAAGCTTGAAGAATGCCGTTGCCTGCAAGGTTCACCTCACCACTGACACCTGGACGAGTGCGTTCGGCCAGGGTCGATACATCTCCCTTACCGCGCACTGGGTGAACCTTGTGGAGCCTGGCAGCGATTCCTCACCTGCTACGGCGCGGGTGTTGCCCACGCCGCAAACAGCTGGATAACAACAGCAGCACCTACCTCTCTGACTCCTTCTCCTCCAACGCATCTCAAAGCTGTACCTCATCCGGAAATGCTAACCCAGCACCAGCAGCAGTAGGATCGTGGAAGCAGTGCAGCACAGCTGTTGGCATGCGTCAGCAAGCGTTGCTGAAGCTGATCTGCCTTGGGGATAAGCAGCACACAGGGGAGGAAATTTGGAGGGGAATAAAGGAACAGACGGATTTGTGGCTGGCACCGCTGGACCTGAAACCGGGCATGAAGCTAGACACCTGGCACGAACTGGCAATGTACGCAATAGAGGTGCTGGCTTGCCCGGCAGCCAGCGTTATGTCGGAACGCTGTTTCAGTGCTGCCGGAGGCATCATCACAGATCGGCGTATCCGCCTCTCCACAGAAAATGCAGACCGTCTGACTCAAATTAAAATGAATCAATCCTGGATTGGAAACGACTACGCAACACTCCTGGACCCCAACCAAGTAACATGACCGATGAACATCTGGGATGGTTTAGCGTTTCCGGTCCCTGTTTATTGAACCTCTCATCTGTATTACATTTATGACTGCATGGCGGCAAAAAGCATTGCTGCTATATCCGCACGCTTTTTGTCCTCATGCAAGGCCTGGGTTGTTGTGTCTCACAAAGCGTGGCCTTCTCCTCCTGCGCCTCCTCCTGTTCCATCACGTGTGCTGCTGCTGCTGCTGGGTTACCGTTGCCGCGTGGTCCCTGTTTATTGAACCTCTTATCTTTATTACATTTATGACTACATGGCGGTACAAAGCATGCTATCCGCACGCTTTTTGTCCTCATGCAAGGCCTGGGTTGTTGTGTCTCACAAAGCGTGGCCTTCTCCTCCTGCGCCTCCTCCTGTTCCATCACGTGTGCTGCTGCTGCTGCTGCTGCTGGGTTAGCGTTGCCGCGTGGTCCCTGTTTATTGAACCTCTTATCTTTATTACATTTATGACTACATGGCGGTACAAAGCATGCTATCCGCACGCTTTTTGTCCTCATGCAAGGCCTGGGTTGTTGTGTCTCACAAAGCGTGGCCTTCTCCTCCTGCGCCTCCTCCTGTTCCATCACGTGTGCTGCTGCTGGGTTAGCGTTGCCGCGTGGTCCCTGTTTATTGAACCACTTATCTTTATTACATTTATGACTGCATGGTGGTACAAAGCATGCTATCCGCACGCTTCTTGTCCTCATGCAAGGCCTGGGTTGTTGTGTCTCAAAGCGTGGCCTTCTCCTCCTGCGCCACCCTCCTCCTGTTCCATCACGTGTGCTGCTGCTGGGTTAGCATTACCGGTCCCTTTTCCTGGAACCTCTTATATGTATTACATTTATGACTGCATGCCGACAAAAAGCATGTTACCTGTGCAAAGAAAACAGACATTTCCCGCATTTAAAAGACAGTTTTCCCTTTGAAACTTTAAAATCGATTTTCTCAAAAACTATAAGCTCTTTTTGCTAAATTTTTTTTTCCTCTTGTACCCACTCCCAAGGTGCACATACCCTGTAAATTTGGGGTATGTAGCATATAAGGAGGCTTTACAAAGCACAAAAGTTCGGGTCCCCATTGACTTCCATTATGTTCGGAGTTCGGGTCGAACACCCGAACATCGCGGCCATGTTCGGCCTGTTCGGCCCGAACCCGAACATCTAGATGTTCGCCCAACACATGGGTGACCTGCCGCCGCAACGTGCCACGTGGTTGCGGCGACAGCCGTACCCCGTGTGTATGAGCCATTAGGGATGACAGATGATGCCATGTGCAACTGGTGGCACCGTAGTATGGCAGCCTCGGCTCTTGCCTGACCCCTTCCCCCATCCTCCCCCCATCCTTCCAGAACCTGTATGAGCCAAAACCAATTCCCGGGTACCACCCCTGATTGTACTTGGCAAAATAAATTATTCTGATATTAGTTTTCTTATTTATATTTTGCATTAACACTTTTAAGGGTTTTAAGGGGTGTAGGTAAGATCTCCTTAATCCCCACTCAAATTACAAGTGACCATTATCGTTACTGCTTGCAATTTTGTGTTTTCACAAGAGATGTATTAGAATGGGGTTTCACTGTTTTTTTCCTGTTCGGGATCCCTCTTTGAGTCAGCACCTATCTGTTAATTTGTCATAATAATGAGCATTTGTGATTTGGACACAACCATAGGAGACTTTCCTTTTGTGGTAGAACTGAGTATCTGACAGGCAGAACACAAAAAGGTAATAGTAGAGAAAGACTGGGTCTCGACCTGGATTTTTAGGTCGATTGGCCAATTTTATTTAACAAATACCACAGTGCAAGAGCACTGTGCTCTTGCACTGTGGTATTTGTTAAATAAAATTAGCCAATCGGCCTAAAAATCCAGGTCGAGACCCATTCTTTCTCTATTATTGGACTGTTGTTACACCCCTGGTGGATACAGGTGTGGACTGGTTGACTCCCTGGTGCTGTGTTAAGCTTGGGTTGCAGCATTAAAGAGACTCCGTAACAAAAATTGCATCCTGTTTTTTATCATCCTACAAGTTCCAAAAGCTATTCTAATGTGTTCTGGCTTACTGCAGCACGTTCTACTATCACCATCTCTGTAATAAATCAACTTATCTCTCTCTTGTCAGACTTGTCAGCCTGTGTCTGGAAGGCTGCCAAGTTCTTCAGTGTTGTGGTTCTGTGATGCATCTCCCCCCTCCAGGCCCCTCTCTGCACACTGCCTGTGTATTGTTTAGATTAGTGCAGCTTCTCTCTTATCTTTTACAAGCTGGATAAATCCTCCTCTGAGCTGGCTGGGCTTTCACATACTGAGGAATTACATACAGGCAGAGCTGTCTGCACTCTGCAGGAAGAAACAGCCTGACACTTCAGTGGAAGATAGCTGCAGGGGGAAAGAAACACACAAATGATCTCTTGAGATTCAAAAGGAAGGGTGTATACAGCCTGCTTGTGTATGAATGTATTTTCTATGTGTGGACATACTGTACATCAACCTACTTCCTGTTTTGGTGGCCATTTTGTTTGTTTATAAACAAACTTTTTAAAACTGTTTTTAACCACTTTTAATGCGGCGAGGAGCGGCGAAATTGTGACAGAGGGTAATAGGAGATGTCCCCTAACGCACTGGTATGTTTACTTTTGAGCGATTTTAACAATACAGATTCTCTTTAAGGATTTATCTACTACCCAGAACACAAAAGGTAGCCTTGGGGCTTTTCCAGTCCAACCCTGCACCACTAAAATGTGGTGTGCTCCAGGGCTTGATACTATCCCGTTTGTTCTCTACCATATACTACACCACTGAGGGTAGGGAGTTTAGACCTCACTAGTCCCAATACTGTGCACAGCTTGGGTTTACTGATTGATGGGGATTATACTTCAGGAATCAAATCTTCAGCTGTTGTGAAACATTCCTTCTCTCACTTAAGTAATATTGCAAAAATTAAGCACCTCATCTCCCCAGAGGATCTTCCAACCCTAGTTCACGCCTTCATCACATCATGCCTGGACTATTGCGATGCTCTCTATGCAGGCCTTCCAAATAGAGACCTACACCTGCCTGCAGCTAGTACAGAATGCTGCCGCAAGACTGTTAACAAGCCAACCCCGCCATTGTTGAGACAATCATCAAATGATGTAGCTAAAATGAATATATATGAACAAATTACTATTGGCATGCTGATCAGGGACTGGCTAGACAACAAGGTATAACTTGTCTGAAGGCTTTGAACAATACTTTGACCACATTTTCATCCTATGCCTTCTATCACATATTTAACAAGTATATATGATAGTTCCATAAAGTAAACTGTGCTTGACATGGGTCCTTGGAGCCCTCTCCAACAGGTGGTACCCTAAGAAACTGCCTAGTTTGCCTATACTAAAAAATGACTCTGCAAAGTGGAATTATTACCATCCGTAATTCCGGAATTTTTTTTATGGAAACATTTTTTTTCATGTTTGCTGGTGGCTTAAAATACGTTATATTGACAAGGTGGGGACTTTTCATCTAGTAGAAAACTCAGGAGAAAAAGTGAACTGCATATGACCCCAGGCCTTTTATCTGCTTAACTTATACCGAGGTAACAACGGACTTGCCCACACCTGCCCATTAAATCATTTTTGAGTCATGCTTTTGAGACCCCTGAAATGAAGGGATTGTGTTAAAAAAATACTTTAGTTGCCTCACATTTATATGTAATTGTTTTGTTTACCGCAGGGCCGCCATCAGAAATTTTGGGGCCCCTCACACATCATCAGGCCTGGGCCCCCCCCTCCCTAGGCCCACCCACTGGTTGCTATGCCCGCCTAATAGCCACCTCACCCCTATGTCCGTGAGCGTAGTGTGCTGCAGCGAAAAATGTGCATTGCTCTGACACTGAAGAAAGCAGCATGCACAGCTTGATGCGGAAAAAAGTGGTCGTGATCATGGTATGATGTGGGTGGAGCCAAATACTAGCAAGATACAGGTAGTCCCCGGTTATCGAATGAGATAGGGACTTGTAGGTCCATTCTTATCCTTTATTTGTTTTTTGTCCCCCTTTTTTCTTCCTGGTGCCCCCAGTATAGGTATCCAGTTATAGGTTCCCCAGTATAGTATAGTAGCGGTCTCATTCATCTGCTCCCCACGTTCAAGCGCTGATGTCGCTCTTCTCTCAGTGCTGGAACGCAGTGTGCTGGTTAGTGAGCCACAGGCCCGTAGCCAGCACATGCGGCCCTTCCAGCGCTTTGGGGGGTCCCAGGGCCCCCAGAAGCCCTGGGCCCCTCACTGCAGTGTCAGTTGTCCCCCCTGATGGCTGCCCCGTTTACCACACTGAATTAAAACTGAAAGTCTGCACTTCCACTGCATCTGTTGAAATAACTATACCTAAATATATGTATATATATATATATGTGTGTGTGTGTGTATATGTGTATATATATATATATATATATATATATATATATGTGTGTGTATATATATATATATATTTATCATATCTTTTCAAACATTTTCCATCCCCTCATTGTAGTATTGTTGAAGCATCACACTCCTCACTTATGGATTTGAGGAACTGAGAGGGGAGGAGGGGTGCTTCATGTTCATGCTGCTGTACAAACAGTTACTGGCGTTCTGCAGTCATGTGACAAGCAGCGCTGAGAGAGAAGAGGTTAACCTGACAGATCCAATCTTAATCACACAGAAATAATACCTAAAGAGGCAGACAGATGCGAATGACTGTTACTTTCTGGATGACCTTTGGGTGTATATATACAATATATATTTATATCTCTTCCCTAATTCCTAAGTGGCCACAAGAATTAGATCTGCACTTGCTTACACATTACCAATAATATTACACTTTAATATGGATTAAAAGACCACTATCACAAAACAATTATAAAATGTAAAATACATGTAAACACAAACAAGTAAGAAGTATGTTTCTCCCAGAGTAAAATGAGCCATACATTACTTTTTTCCTATGTTGCTGCCACAGACAGTAGGTAGTAGAAATCTGACAGATCTGACAGGTTTTGGACTAGTCCATATCATCATGGGGATTCACAGCATGGCCTTTATTCTTTAAAAAATCAGTCCCTAAAATAATTTATACAAAGATGCTGGCACCCTTTCTGCTCACTGCACACTTTTATTTGCCAGTTAGATGGAGCAATTGCAATTCACTAAGTGTTTTTGAAAATAAAGAAAACCCTGAGAGCTCCCCATAAGGAGTTGGGCTAGTCCAAAACCTGTCAGTTCTGTCAGATTTCTACTAACTACTGTCATAGCAGCAACATTGGAGAAAAGAAATGTATGGCTTATTTTACTCTAGGAGAAACATACTTCTTATTATTTGTATGTGTTTAAATGTATTTTCAATTTTATGGGTTTCACGATACTGTTCCTTTAAGACAGTGGTGCCCAACCTTTTTTTGCCCGTGGGCCGCACTTCAAGATAAATTTTGCGGGCCGAAACACATTTTAAATATAACTCTTTAACATTTTTCTAGTAACAGTTAACATGGTGTTGGAAAAGGAAAGAAAACGGCAAACCAAGAATTGTTGTACTCACCATTTGATGCCCATTTTCTTGGATACCTGGGTGTGTGTGCAGAGGCTTTCTGGCAGGGGCGTAACTAGACATCACTGGGCCCCCCTTCAAAACTTTGGATGGGTCCCCCCACCCCCCTCGCTTTCTGCACAGGAAAACTGAGGACCAATGTGTTTTCCCCATGCAGATAAAAACATTTAGACTTAAAGGAAGCGTCAGGCAATCTATGATACCCCCAGATCTACTTACCCGGGGCTTCCTCCAGCCCCTTGCAGCCAACAAGTCCCTTGTTGCAGCTCTGCTCCCAGTACATACTGTACATACACAGCCGTATTATTTTACTACATGAGAGCACATGCTATATGGAGGAACAACAATGACATGCTGAACATAAGATATAGTATCAATGTAACTTTGGCAAAACATTCAGAATGTCACAAGCTCTCAATGAGGCAGCAACAGTCAGACATCAATCTCCACTCCATTGAGTTGTAAAAGTATTCAGAGGCCATAAAGTCATTAGCCCGTGTGATAAGAATCTAGGAATCATTTTGCTGAAAAGGGAAAGTCTACAAACAAAGGAGTCACATTTTGAAAAAAAAAGTTGTAAAGTCTTTGTCAAGTCTTTAGAACTTAGCTACAGTGTGAGACAGATGTTTTTTACGAACCATAGTGAGCAGGGACAGTGTACAAATTCCAAAATGTGTGTGATTCCTTATCTGTGTGGTAAACACATGCAGTCAATATAACAATGCTGTGAGAGCAGAATACGTTTTTTTTCCTCTATGCCCTTAGCTGTTAGTCTCTCAAACTTTTCCCCCCACGGGCCCCCTGTGGCGTCTGGGCCCCCCTGCGGAGGCATCCCTTGCAGGGTCTATTGTTACACCCCTGCTTTCTGGGTGACACACACCCCTGCACAGCACAAGTGAATCAAGTCAATTAGTTGCCGCGGGTGAAGGTCAGCGTGAAGCAACGTTTTTTTCAGCTTGCCAGGCTGGTAGGGTGGTGCTGTCACACTGTCCCCTGAGATGAGAGGCCAGAGCAGTAACAAATCATCTGGGAAAGGAGAGCCAGAGCAAGAATTTGTGCTGAGGAGGAGGAGGATCGGGGATTGCGGCATAGGTTTTTCGAGTTCTTTGCAGTAGCACTGTGATAATTAGAGACTCTTGCCCATTGGTTGCTGCAGGAACCTCCCTCCAATAAGAATAAGGCTGATTCCTATTGGAGGGTGGTTCCTGCAGCAACCAATGGATGAGGGTCTCTAACTATCACAGTGCTACTGTGGAGAACGCAAGTGCACTGTGTAAACCTTTGACATAGTATGACACAATCCCCGATCCTCCTCCTCAGGACACTTCTGCAGGCCACAAAAGTTGGGTTTGCGGGCCGCAAATACCCTAGGGGGCCTTAGGTTGGCCACAGCTGCTTTAAGACAGCATATTTAGAATAAGGCCCAATGTTTCATTGGAAACAGAATGGTTTGCCTGTTAGAGCTAATCCTTAGGATGACAGAAGTTTATCTGAATTTTATGAATACCTGCCCATCACACTGTATAATATCTGTAAATGGTGCCCCAGATACCATTATTGTCAAAACAAACGTGGGAAAATCACTGGTCTCTGGATAGGAGTTACATTTTTACATTTTACAGATATGATATTACGACTCCTCTGATGAGAGAGGAACATTAGTGCGGTCTGTGAGTAGGGATACGTTTTATGTGATAGAATATCTGTGTAGATAAACAGGTCATCCCTCAATGGAGGATAAATCATTAGAAGAAGATTATTTAACAAGCAATGCAGCCAAAAAAAAGAAAGAAAGAAAGGAAAAAGGCACTTTGCTGGAAAAAAATAAAACAATCCCTCTTTTTTGGCTCTATAGATGGTGATGACCTTGTTAAAGGAGTACTGTAGGGGGGTAAGGAGAAAAAGAGTTGAACTTACGTGGGGCTTCTAACGGTCCCCCGCAGACGTCCTGTGCCTGCGCAGCCGCTCACCAATGCTCCGGTCCCTGCCTCCGGTTCACGACCGTAAAGTCAGAAAACCACTGCGCCTGCGCTGCCACACCCTTGCTCCCACTGACGTCACCAGAAGTGTATTGCACAGGCCTAGTACGGTCTGTGCCTGTGCAGTACGCTCCTGGTGACGTCAGCAGGAGCGAGGACATGGCCGCGCAGGCGCAGTGGTTTTCCAGCTTTAAAGTCGGAAATCCCAGAAGTGAACTGGAGGCGGGAACCGGAGCATCGGTGAGTGGCTGTGCGGGCACAGGACGTCTGCGGGGGACCATTAGAAGCCACGGGTTAGTTCAACTCTTTTTCCCCCGAGGCCCCTACCCCCTACAGTAGTCCTTTAAGTTTGTGCATACGAAACACATCTATTTCATAGGCTATAAAGAGAGAAATCTAGAGACCATAATAGTGTAGTATGTTTGAGACAGTGTGAAGTGGAGTAATAATATAGAGCAGTGATGGCTAACCTTGGCACTCCAGCTGTGACAGAACTACAAATCCCATCCTGCCTCTGCCTCCCCGAGTTATGCTTAGAGCTGTCAGAGTATTGCAATGCCTCATGGGACTTGTAGTTCCACCACAGCTGGAGTGCCAAGGTTAGCCATCACTGATATAGAGTTATACTCAAAGTGTAAGTTACCATTAGGCAACCACTTCATAAGCATTAGGAGAGCTTGAACCCCTCAAGATGCGACGCTCACTTGGGACTTCGAAATGTTGCTCCTGCTTCATTGCCTGAAGAAGCGGACTGAGTCCCACAAAACGCGTTGCATATTTTGGAGTACACAATTAAAGTTTTTGTTGCTAAAATTCATGTTGAACCTTTTAGGGGGAGGTAAGTACCACTTCCCCTATTTTTATTCATTTTAACCACTTCAGCCTACAGCGTTGAAAACCGTATGCATCCGAGCAACGTTCACCTCCCATTCATTTGCCAATAACTGTATCGCTACTTATCACAATTAATTGATCTATATCTTGTTTTTTCTGCCACTAATTAGGCTTTCTTTGGGTGGTACATTTTGCTAAGAATTATTTTTTTTTCTAAATCCATTTTAACAGTAAGATTAAGAAAGAAATGGAAAAATTCATTATTTCTCAGTTTTTAGCCATTATAGCAGGGCTGCCCAATAGGTCGATCGCGATCTACCGGTAGATTGCGACCGCCTCCTTGGTAGATCGCGGCCTCTTGGCCGCGTCTCGTTAATGTTTGTTGCGGCCAGCAGCTCGTGTTTAGCTGCTGGCCGCTGGCCAATAAGGATGCATGCAGGCGAGGAGAGAGGGAGGAGAGAGGCGGCGCGTCCGCTGCGTCATGGCTGGGGGCGGCGGCGGGCAGCCTGTGTAATGTGCGTGTGTAACGTGCCCGGCGCCGCCCCCAGCCATGACGTAGCGGCCGCGCCGCCTCTCTCTTCGCCGCCGCTTCTCTCCTACATCCCATTGGCCTGCCAGAGTCTCTCCTCGCCGCCTCTTCTCCTCTGCCTGCAGGTACATATACCTGGCTAACCTACACTGGGGGGCCCTATACCTGGCTAACCTACACTGGGGGGCACTATACCTGGCTAACCTACACTGGGGGGCCCTATACCTGGCTAACCTACACTGGGGGGCCCTATACCTGGCTAACCTACACTGGGGGCCCTATACCTGGCTAACCTACACTGGGGGGCCCTATACCTGGCTAACCTACACTGGGGGGCCCTATACCTGGCTAACCTACACTGGGGGGCCCTATACCTGGCTAACCTACACTGGGGGGCCCTATACCTGGCTAACCTACACTGGGGGGCCCTATACCTGGCTAACCTACACTGGGGGGGCCTATACCTGGCTAACCTACACTGGGGGGGGGGCCTATACCTGGCTAACCTACACTGGGGGGCCCTATACCTGGCTAACCTACACTGGGGGGCCCTATACCTGGCTAACCTACACTGGGGGGCCCTATACCTGGCTAACCTACACTGGGGGCCCCTATACCTGGCTAACCTACACTGGGGGCCCCTATACCTGGCTAACCTACACTGGGGGCCCCTATACCTGGCTAACCTACACTGGGGGCCCCTATACCTGGCTAACCTACACTGGGGGCCCCTATACCTGGCTAACCTACACTGGGGGCCCATATACCTGGCTAACCTACACTGAGGGCCCATATACCTGGCAAACCTACACTGAGGGCCCATATACCTGGCAAACCTACACTGAGGGCCCATATACCTGGCTAACCTACGTGGGGGGGGGCGTGCTTAGCATTTGAGACGTTGGTAGATCTCCTGGCCTCGGCAAATTTAAAAGTAGCTTGCGAGCCGAAAAAGTGTGGGCACCCCTGCATTATAGTTTAAAATTAACACATGCTACCGTAATTAAAACGCATGTATTTTATTTGCCCATTTGTCCCGGTTATTACACCATTTAAATTATGTCTCTATCACAATTTATGGCGCCAATATTGTATTTAGGAATAAAGGTGTATTTTTTCAATTTGCGTCCATCACTATTTACAAGCTTATAATTAAAAACATATTTAATAAGATACTCTCTTGACATGCATATTTAAAAAGTTCAGAACCTTAGGTAACTATTTATGGTTTTTTTTTATTGAATTTTATTTTATTTTTATTAAAAAATGTATTTGGGTAAATTTTGGTGTGGGAGGGAAACAGATAATTTTAAATGTAAAATAATGTAATTCTTTATTAAAAAATGTATGTGGGTGCAGCTCACTATTTGGCCACAAGATGGCAACAGTTTAAAAATTCCTGGAAGCGTACGATCACGCTTCCAGGAACAATTAAGAGCACGGGAAACTTTTTGGGGGGGCAGAAATACAGCACTCTCTGGTTAAAGAGCGTCGTTTTTTCTGCGGGGAACTTAGATCGGTGAATGGGAATATCCATTTCCTAGTGTTCCTAGCAGATACAAAGTGGAGAGACGAAAATAGCAACCACTTACTAGGTTTTAAGAATGAGCAAGAAACGTATTGAATCATTACCAAAACTTTATGTGCAGCAATTTTTGTATATTTTCAATATAATTGTGTATACTGTATGTTTTGTAATAATACAATACACTAACTGTAGATATTTATAATATACTTATAAAGTATAAGTATTTACTATAAATATACTATAACATATAAATATACTATAACATATTTACAAATGATTATATAAAGATAATAAAATACTTAAAAAATGTATTAACAACAGGAATATAACAATAATTTGATGCATGATGCACAGAACCACAATTACATATTTTATTGATTTTATTGTATGATAATCTGTGTATTATTTCATATGATCGTTAATCACGTAAGGAAACTTTTCGGTTTTTCTCAGCTCCATACAATGGAATTTCCCATGAGTGTATGTAAAAATATGTATTATTATTATTTGAAATTTATAGATTTACCACTTGCATGGTAATTTTGTGTAATTTTTATTCTCACATGGTATGTTTAGCGTTATTTGTTTTCATATGTTAGCTGCAAAACCGTAATATGAAAAATTAGGTGCCTTATTAAAACTACAAGAAATAGCCGTTAAAGTTGGTGTGATAATCTAAGCCTAAAACAATGTACAGGGGCGGTTCTTCCATGAAGCACCATGAATCACGTGCTTTAGGGCGGCAACAATTAGAGGGCAGGAAGAGGTGGCTCCCCTCTTCAAATGTCCCCCTCCTCACACTTCCTGTTTCCCCCTCCCTAAATGCACAAAACTGCTTCACTCACCTGCTCTCAATGTTCCAGCGATGGGCTTTCCATCTGCCTGTCCAGCGTCTTGTATCCATGGCTACAGCGGTGCCTTATTGACCTGTTACTTGCCGCTGTAGTCAGAGCAGAACCTCACGTGTGGCTGGTGATCCCACTGCCAATCTGCTCAGCGCTGGTTAGTGATGCACTACGGGTGCAGCACATACCCGGCATCCTGGGGATCAGATGCTGCAGGCCAGCAGGGAGATGCTATGGGAGGAGGTGCAGCACATACCCGGCATCCTGGGGAGCAGATGCTGCGGGCCAGCAGGGAGGAGATGCTATGGGAGGAGGTGCAGCACATACCCGCCAGCCTGGGGATCAGATGCTGCTGGCCAGCAGGGAGGAGATTCTATGGGAGGAGGTGCAGCACATACCCGGCAACCTGGGGATCAGATGCTGCAGGCCAGGGCCGGGCCGAGGCATAGGCTGGAGAGGCTCCAGCCTCAGGGCGCAGTGTAGGAGGGGGCGCAGAATTCATTCAGCTGTCATTCCTAATTGTGTTTGAAGCAGAAAGAAATAAGAAAAGGGGATACATGGCAGTGACTGCAAGCCATATAACTAGATATTAAGGTGTTGGGGAGGTTTGGGGCCCTGTGGCGCCTCTTAGTCTAATAGCAATCAGTGTGTGACGGCTGGGGTGGCAGGGATGGAGGGGCGCACTTTGGTGTCTCAGCCTTGGGTGCTGGAGGACCTTGTCCCGGCTCTGCTGCAGGCCAGCAGGGAGATGCTATGGGAGGAGGTGCAGCACCTACCCGGCATCCTGGGGATCAGATGCTGCGGGCCAGCAGGGAGGAGATGCTATGGGAGGAGGTGCAGCACATACTTGGCATCCTGGGAATCAGATGCTGTGGGGTAGCAGGGAGGAGATGCTATGGGAGGAGGTGCAGCACATACCCGGCATCCTCAGGATCAGATGCTGCGGGCCAGCCGGGAGGAGATGCTACGGCAGGAAGTGCAGCACATACTCGGCATCCTGGGGATCAGATGCTGCGGGCCAGCAGGGAGGAGATGCTATGGGAGGAGGTGCAGCACATACCCGGCATCCTGGGGATCAGATGCTGCAGGCCAGCAGGGAGGAGATGCTATGGGAGGAGGTGCAGCACATACCCGGCATCCTGGGGATCAGATGCTGCGGGCCAGCAGGGGAGGAGATGCAATAGGAGGAGGTGCAGGACATACCCGGCATCCTGGGGATCAGATGCTGCGGGCCAGCAGGGAGGAGATGCTATGGGAGGAGGTGCAGCACATACCCGGCATCCTGGGGATCAGATGCTGCGGGCCAGCAGGGAGGAGATGCTATGGGAGGAGGTGCAGCACATACCCGGCATCCTGTGGATCAGATGCTGTGGGCCAGCAAGAAGGAGATGCTATGGGAAGAGGTGCAGCACATACCCGGCATCCTGGGGATCAGATGCTGCGGGCCAGCAGGGAGGAGATGCTATGGGAGGAGATGCAGCACATACCCGGCATCCTGGGGATCAGATGCTGTGGGCCAGCAGGGAGGAGATGCTATGGGAGGAGGTGCAGCACATACCCGGCATCCTGAGGATCAGATGCTGCGGGCCAGCAGGGAGGAGATGCTATGGGAGGAGGTGCAGCACATACCCGGCATCCTGGGGATCAGATGCTGCGGGCCAGCAGGGAGGAGATGCTATAGGAGGAGATGCAACACACACCCGGCATCCTGGGGATCAGATGCTGCAGTACAATCTATTCCACTGGTGCACAGGTCATTAGATAAGGATTAGTAAACCTCCAATAGAAGGGAAGGCTGGCCACAGCGTCATCACACTGACGAAGCTCACGTGGGTGGGCGTAACGTGTATGTGGGCGTGGCCTACGCGCTAGACACGAGGAGCCCCTGGCGTCCACACGGAGGGAAGTTTGCCTTATAGCAAGCGGCCGGGCTGAAAAGTGCAATCCATTACAGGTATCTGGATACTGCGGGACGCCGCAGTCTGGATCATGATTCCATGCTCTTCAAGCAAGAAAGAGGTATTATTATTATTATTATTATTTAGCATTTATATAGCGCCAACATATTACGCAGCGCTGTACAGTGTATATATATATATCTTGTCACTAACTGTCCCTCAAAGGAGCTCACAATCTAATCCCTACCATTGCCATATGTCTATATTATGTAGTGTAAGTACTGTAGTCTAGGGCCAATTTTTAGGGGGAGCCAATTAACTTATCCGTATGTTTTTGGAATGTGGGAGGAAACCGGAGTGCCCGGAGGAAACCCACGCAGACACGGAGAGAACATACAAACTCTTTGCAGATAGTGCCCTGGCTGGGATTCGAACCAGGGACCCAGCGCTGCAAGGCGAGAGAGCTAACCACTACGCCACCGTGCTAAGTGGTTAGCCTTATTGCTAAGTGTGGAATCCATGGACATTTGCTTAGCTGAGCGGATAGCCAGCGTTTGCATAAACGGAGTAAGGCCCTGAATGGGACACTTTGCCAATCAGATAAAGCAGTGTTATGTATCTATGAAAAGCTGCCGAATTACATACCAAGTACGACCTGGGTTATCTGACATCAAGCCCGGAATAGTGTGGTTTATGTGATGCAATTGTGATATAAAAGAATTGTGCTGCTATCTAAGGAACTATGAACAGGGCCGGATTTGGGCCAAGGCCTACTAGGCCATGGCCTAGGGCACCACAGGAGCAAGGGCACCAAAGCAGAAGGGTGAACTTATGCAGCATTTGCAAGCTTGCAAATATTGCAATGCAGGGAGATCAGGCGAGCGCCTGACCATGGTACTCTGCTGCTAGCCACCTATGCTGTGGCCAGCTTGCTCTCTGTGCATGCTTGCATTGTGTCGGGCAGCTACGGACTTGGGCAGCATTGGAGACAGAGGGGAAAAGGAAGTTTCGGCACTGGAGACGAGCTGAAAAATGAGTCGCGCTGATGGCTGCTGTGGTGTGAAGGCAAGCTGGCTACCTATACTGAAAGGGGGGAAGTGGGAAAAGGAAGGATCAAGGGAGTCATCTGGCTACCTATACTGGAGGGAAAGGGGGAGGAGTCGTCTGGCTACCTATACTGGAGGGGGGGGGGTCATCAGGTCACCTATACTGAAGTGGGGCAGCTGGTGACAGCGGCCTTGGGCGGTAAAGAGTACAAATCCGGCCCTGACTATGAATGCACTTTCCCAGCTGCTGCTATAAATCGAGGAAATACATTCAGCCTCATATCATTCAGTGGAATACGGATCGGCCGATCCTTGCTGATGAATGTGGGTTGTATGTATGTGTGTGGTCTCTAGGAGGTGTGCTCCTGTTGTGTGCTAGTGCGGGTGTTGGGTTTTTAATTGTTTTGGGGGGTGATGGAGGGTGACAACCTTTTTTACTTAAATCAATAAAGTTAAATTTTACAGTAATTTCAGTGGCGATCCAGAGGTGTGTTTTTGGATCAGATGCTGCAGGCCAGCAGGGAGGAGATGCTGTCTTGGAGGAAGCAGAGGGAGGTAAGTGTAGTGCCAGTGCCTGAAATGCACAGCCCGAAGTGTCTCTCCTCTTCGGTCCAGCTTTTCACACACACATGGGGGATGGGGGTTGTTACGTACTCACAATGTATTGTTTCAGGCAGCAAAAAGCCTAAAACTGGGCCTGACAAGTATATACATCAACCCCAATTTGTCCTGCTTTGTGCAGCTAATTATCAGTTTAAAGAGAAACTCCAACCTAGAATTGAACTTTATCCCAATCAGTAGCTGATACCCCCTTTTACATGAGAAATATAATGATTTTCACAAACAGACCATCAGGGGGCGCTGTATGACTGATTTTGTGCTGAAACCCCTCCCACAAGAAGCTCTGAGTACCACGATACTCTGGGCAAACTGCCACAATGTAACAATGTTCACAGACAGGAATTAGCTGTTTACAGCTGTCTCTAACAGCCAAAACAGCTAGGAGCAGCTACATAACCTGCCCACAGTAACAATGTCACCATGTAATAAATGTCAGAATGTAAATCGGGATGAGAAAGATTTTACAATGAGCAAACACTGACTAAATCATTTATACATAATTATGGTAAAAAATGAAGCACTTTTTTTACTACATTATTTTCACTGGAGTTCCTCTTTAAAACGGTGTACTTTTTAGGAAGTCCATACTCCCATTATCTTATAGGTACTATCCTTGCAGAGAAGTACAATCTGTGCTACAGACAGCATTAAAAGTTAATAGAAGGCTTGTAGTTCGGTCGATTTTCTAGAATTGGGTCGATTTTCTAGAATTATGAGAATTACTTTGTTAACTTGTGGCTGCTACAGAGAGCCTAACTAGAAATGCTGTCCACTAAGTTCTAGTCAGAAACTAAGACATTGGCCTCTTGCTGTATGACATTCCTTCATGCTGCAATCTTCTTAGAGATCTCAGTCTGTGCCTTCCCCCTTGCAGCTCGAACGGCACAATGATGCAACCCAACCAGCAGCAGTAGCTCCACCCAGAGGAGCAGAAACTGAATCCTTGTATGTATCTCCCTCTTGTTATGCAATCAAAACCTCAAGACAGGAATTTTAGCTACGGCATCCTCATTTCACAGAAGAGTAATATTTGAGAACCACCGAGCTATAAAAAAGGAGTTTTTTTTAAATTTGTGACTGGAGCATAAAATGTCAAAGACTCCTTAACTCTAGTATTATTTACAGGCCCGTAATCAGAGCCATTCTTTAATATGTTCCAGATGTGGAGGCATTCGAAGTTTTGCAGGGGAATTTTCCGATGTATCAATCAAGCTATCTGATGTTAATTAGCTGTATAAAGCATTAAGAAAACTGTGTGCTGTCATATTTACATAGGTCTATTTGCAGCTGTAATCAGTCGCTGTCAGCGGTGGGGAGCGGACTGCAGCTGTAGGCTGATACTGGGGAGGAAGCATGCAGCTGTTGGTGTGTAAGACTAATGGTGATTAATTCCTATTATGTGTCGGAGATTGTGCAGCCGGTCCAGAGCCGACAACGCTGCCAAACGCCGCGTACGGCCCTCCATATGTAATTAAGTTGTTACTGTGTAGTGTTTAACTTATCTTTTCAAATCCCACCCAGGGAATTGGCCTTATATTATGAAGCTGAATTGTGTTTTTATACAATGATCTGGAACATGTAATAGATTTTGGAGAGATCATGGGACTACTCAAGACGAGATCCCCTCGCTGGCAAGAATGGGGGGGGGGAATATCTGTGGATTGTGTCTTTTTATTTTTTTTTCTTTAAAACGGTACACTACGTACAAGTATTTACAGTACACTGTGTAAATATTTATTTATCTAGAATGAAAGCAATTTCCTCCAGTCACATCAGCTAGGCTCTTCTGCGCATGCGCAATTGGCTGCCCATGTGCAGATGGAGCCCGACTGACGCAACCGAGACAGATACCAGGGCTGCTTTGTGGCCGTGAGGACGGCGAGGGACGCAGCGCTGCTCATGGAGCTGGAGGAAGCCCCAGGTAAGTATCAAATCTTACTTCTGATCTCAGGTTTCCTTTAAAGCAGCAGGGGCAGCTATACTGTCCCAGGGAAAAACACATATATAAGTAGATAAATACTTGTTCTACTTATACAACATATGTATTGTACAGTCCATTTTTTATTTCAGTAGATTTTATATAGTAAATAAAGAGAAACCTGTTCCAGGCATTTTCCCTTTTTACTTCTTCTGACTGATGCCAATCTTGATGCCATTTCCTCCCTTACTCTATTTTTTTTCTCCTAGAAACTGCTCTGTCATATCTAGCTTGCTTTGTCAGCACATGTGAGCAAAGCATAGATAGTATTTCAGCAGATTTTCCCTTCTCAGCCTCACCCTGTCACACTGAACTGCCCTCAGCCAATCAGTGAGGGGCAGGAATGTGGGAGGAGAGATAACAAACTTCTCTCTCCCTGACTGAGATAAGATTCATTACAGCAGAAACATTTATAATTAGATTGGAATACTTGCAGTGCAGGTGTGGTACTAGAGCTTGCAATGTAGGGTCAGGTTGCAGGCTGCATAATAAACCTAGAGCAGTGGTTAACTGGAATGTGTTTTGTGGCTGACTATCCAACTTTAAGACAAGACATTTTCTAAGGCCTAGTGCACACCAGAGCGGTTCGGCAGCGTTTTTCGATCCGCTTGCGGATGTGGAAACGCTTGGGTAATGTATTTCAATGGGCTGGTGCACACCAGAGCAGGAGGCGTTTTGCAGAAACGCATACTTCCGGGCTGCTGCAGATTTTGGATTGCGGAGGCGTTTCTGCCTCCAATGTAAAGTATAGGAAAACCGCAAACCGCTCTGAAAAAACGGCAGTTCAGATCGGTTTTGACGGCGTTTTTGTTACAGAAGCTGTTCAGTAACAGCTTTACTGTAACAATATATGAAATTTACTACACCAAAAACGCTTCCCAAAACCGCAAAACGCTAGCTGAAACGCTACAGAAAAATAAGAAAAAGTGTTTCAAAATCTACTAGCATTTTGCGGATCTGCTAGCGAGTTTTGGTGTGCACCAGGCCTAAATACATATTTTTGAAGTTCAAAATCTTGGTTACCAGTGCCGCAGCAATAAGGGATGCAGAGGTTTCAACCCCACTGGGGCCCTTGAACCAGAAGGGTCCACTAGGGGACCTTCCCCAACTGCGGTATTAGCTCTGCAATAGTGATATGCCAGTAATGACCACATATATAATCATCAAAGGATCGCTATCGCGAAAAAGTGGAAAATTTTAGATACATGTAAACACATTTAAGAAGTACGTTTCTTCCAGAGTAAAATGAGCCATACATGTATTTTCTCCTATGTTGCTGTCACTTACAGTTGGCAGTAGAAATCTGACAGAAGTGACTGGTTTTGGACCAGCTCATCTCCTCAAGGGGGAATCTCTACATGGCCTTTATTCTTTACAAGGACACTCCTTGAAAATTATTTATACAAATATGCTAGCCAGCCTCCCTGCTCACCATACACTTTTTTGGCAGTTGGACGGAGCAACTGCCATTCACTAAGTGCTTTTGAAAATAAATGACATATATTGCAAGTGTATGTGATGGGACAATACATGTTTGCACATTGTTCCGGCAAGCCTGTGTGCGGACTCCTCTTTTGAATTTCCACATTGAGCAGCCGTGGAGTCCGGCACCAGCATCCACACCCCTTGGTGTGCGGTTCTTCTACTGGATAGGAACTAAGATCAGACAGCAGACAACAAACCATATATAAAACAGTTTGCGAATACTTATTTCAGGTTACAAGCTAAGTTCTAAGTATAATATGCCACTAGCCTTCTACCATGACCACATTCAAATCAAGCTCGGGTGAAGAAACATGTACTTACCAAAGAAGAGGAAAGCCTGGCAAAGTCAACAAGTTGATTTGAGGGACATAATTTTTTAAAGTCTACCCAATCCAATGCTCAGGTCAAAACGTAAATAATACTTACCTAAAATACAGGGAGCCTCTGGATCCTGTAAAGGATTCCCACGCCTTCTTTGCTGCTGCTTGCCAGGACTCTCTGGATTTTGAGGCTTTGCTTCTCGGCCAACATGAGCACAGCCGCGCTGCACCCACGTGATCATGTCTGCACCTGTACAGTAGCATGGAGCTGGTCATGCGCGAGTGGCCACGACTTATTGTGCAGGCACGGTTGTACTCATGCAGGCACCTGCTTAAAGTGGATCCGAGATGAACTTTTACTCATTGCATAATTGTGTTCCTTTCCTATTATTTATAGGGCATTCCTCAAGCCAAATACTTTTTTGTTTTTGTTTTAATACTCTAATTCCCTATAAACTAAACAAGCCACGCCCACAGCTTCTCCAGAGAGCCAAGGCACTTTCAGACAGTAGCAAGGGCTCATGGGAGCTCAGTCTGGGCAGGAGGAGGGCGAGGTGTTACTAGCCAGAGATTTCAGGGGCAGAGGGGAAGAGGGAGGAGGAGAGGGGATTAGGATTTTTTGCTCATAATGCAGATAAGCCTGCCTCTGTGTAATGTTTACAAACAACATGGCTGCTGTCGTATCACAGGAAGAAATAATCATATTATATTAAAGCTGTTTGCAGCTAGATTTGCTGTGTAAACTATCTAAACTTTAGATAAGATATATAGACAAGTTACTTGTTATAGTTAGTTTTTCATCTCGCATCCACTTTAAAGAGTAGCATAGTCCAGATCAGCTCTCCGACAAGCCCTTATCACAAATCTTTGGGGGGTCCATCTGAAAAAAGTTGGACTTACTGTCCTGACCCTTGTTCTCTACTCTTAGTAAATGTCTCTCCATGTCATGACAACCATAAAATGACTTGATTACTTACGTTCTTGAAATTTAAAGAAAAAATAGTCAGCAATGTCATTTTTATCAAGACAGGTTCACTTTAAAGTGAAGTTTTGGGAAAGGTGGAGGTTAAACGCGCGGAGAGGTTCATTAGTCTAATAGCCTCATTTTGAAGAATGTTGTTGCTCTGTAAGATATTAATAACATTAATCACATTCTTAAAAAAAAATACATAATGAACTGTCCGTATCATCTCCCAGGTGCAGTAACTTATGCTGCCCTGCGTTATTAAAAAAAAAAGTCTAGGGCCAGTTTACAGGGAAAAAAAGGACAAAATCTGATATATACTAATAACACACTTATCTAACTGGAAGAAGAAGACTAACTTGTTAAATATAAACTGGAACCTTGTCACTAGGCACTTTTTCCCTGACGAAGCCCTCCATTTAATGGGTGAAAAATGTCTCCATTTAATGGATGAAACATGTAGGGTTGGTGGTGGGGCTTTTTCATACAAGTAATCAAATAGTCATTAGCAGTGGCAGCAAGAAGTGAGGGGCTGATCCCTGGAGACAGTATTGTTACTAGCAGGTGAAAACTATACTAATATACGTGTAGCTTAGCTATTTTGTGAGATTCAATAAAATGTATATTTTAACAAGGTAGACTCCTTCTTCAGATTAAATAAGTGTGTTACCAGTTTAGAGGCTGACCCAGTATGTTTTTGGGTTGTGGGAGGAAACGAGGGCATAAGCAGTGCACTTGGAGAACATACAAACGCCATGCAGATGGTGCCCTGGGCAGGATTTGATCATAACACTCTTAACCATTTCAGCCTTTAGTGTTTTTTTTTCACCTTATGCATCCGAGCAATTTTCACCTCCCATTCATTCACCAATAACTTTATCACTAATTATCACAATGAAATAATCTATATATCTTGTTTTTTCCGCCACCAATCAGGCTTTCTTTGGGTTGTACATTTTGCTAAGAAATATTTTATTCTAAATGCATTTTAATGGGAATATTAAGAGAAAAATGGAAAAAAACATTGTCAGTTTCAGCCATTATAGCTTTAAAATAATACATGCTACCATAATTAAAACCCACGTATTTTATTTGCTCATTTGTGCTGGTTATTACACCATTTAAATGATGTCCTTATCACATTGTATGGCGTCAATATTTTATTTGGAAATAAAGGTGCATTTTTTCAGTTTTGCGTCCATCACTATTTACAAGCTTATAACTTTAAAAATATTAGTATTTTAACCTCTTGACATGCATATTAAAAAAAGTTCAGACCCTTAGGTAACTATTTATGTTTTTTTTTATTGTAATTTTTTTCTAATTAAAAATTTTATTTGAGTATTTTTGGGTGTGTGGGAGATAAACAGTTAATTCTAAATGTAAAAATGTCTATTCATTAAAAAAAAAAATGTATGTAGATGTAGTTTTACTATTTGGCCACAAGTGTACTTACAGGAAGTGAAGAGGGGATGTGTAACAGAACAATCATGGCTTCTCCATAGAAGCCAGCGATCATTCTAAGGGACCTGGATCAATGAATGTGAACTGCTTTCCCATTCATTGATCTCCAGGATAACGGGTGGACCGTGTACCCCGGCGGTTGCGGCCCTGCGAACCCCGGCAGCTCCGTTTTTTCATGGACCTGGCTCCTACGTCCTGCATGCATATTTGGACGTAGGAGCTACGTCTTGTGGGCTAAAGTAGTTAAAGGGAAAGTCCGAGCAGGGGGAAAATAAGGACATTTACTTACCCGGGGCATCCTCCAGTCCCTTGCAGTTGACATATCCCTCGCAGCAGCTCTGATCCCAGTCGCTGGCCCGGGGTCCTTGTCGGTGCAGAGGCTGACCTCGCGAGGTCGTCCTCTTATATGCCTGTGTGAGCGCCATTGTCAATCACTCGCTCATGGTGTGAAGTGTACTGCGCAGACATGTTGGCTGCTAGGGGATGGAGGAAGCCCCGGGTAAGTAAATGTCATTTTTTTTCCCTTCTCGGATATTCCCTTTAAGTGGTAAGATGCTAATTTTTTTACAGTGTTTTTTTCTTTGTGCGTTCAAGGAACAGTCATTAGTATGCGGGCTCATATGAATTAACCTCCTGAGCGGTATGGACGAGCTCAGCTCGTCCAGTACCGCCGGAGGTCGCCGCTCAGGCCCTGCTGGGCCGATTTTCCCCAAATAAAAAGCAGCACACGCAGCCGGCACTTTGCCAGCCGCGTGTGCTGCCTGATCGCCGCCGCTCTGCGGCGATCCGCCGCGAGCAGCGGCGAAAGAGGGTCCCAGCAGCCGCCCGAGCCCTGCGCAGCCAGACCAATCAGTTCCGGCCAGCGCTAAGGGCTGGATCGGAGGCGGCTGACGTCAGGACGTCGGCTGACGTCCATGACGTCACTCCGCTCGTCGCCATGGCGACGAGGAAAGCCAAACAAGGAAGGCTGCTCATTGCGGCCTTCCTTGTTTGTTCTGGGCGCCGGAGGCGATCGGAAGAACGCCTCCGGAGCGCCCTCTAGTGGGCTTTCATGCAGCCAACTTTCAGTTGGCTGCATGAAATAGTTTTTTTTTTATTGAAAAAAAACCCTCCCGCAGCCTCCCTGGCGATCTCAATAGAACGCCGGGGAGGTTAACAGGCCCATAAAGTACGTACGGAGTTTTTGTGGTTAAACAATTAGTAGAAAACCGTTCTGTGCTGTGTGCTGGGTGATAAATACAGTAAATGCAGAAAAATTTAATTGGTTCATGTTGGACCAATGAGAAATTGAGAATCCTCCCTGTTGCTAGGTAGGATTCACATTTTTAACAATCCAGCACGGAGCTTCCTGCTTTTTCTGGTCTCCAGTCGGTTTTAGGATGTGCAGGGATAGCGGCGGACGGTATGGAGGATATATGGCAATGTGAACACAGCCATGGTAGGTAATGTGTGAATGATGAAGCACAGATCAACTTAAAGTAACCCTGATCTGAAGCTCGGGTTCAAAATAACATAATAGCCTGAAGAGAGGGAAGCCTCAGGATCCTATTGAGGCTTCCCTCAGTGGTCTGTAGCCCAACGTTGCTGACAGGGCCGGATTTGTACTCTTTACTGCCCAAGGCCACTGTCACCAGCCACCCCCCTTCAGTATAGGTAGCCAGATGACCCCTCCCCCCTTCCCTCTAGTATAGGTAACCTGATGACCCCCCCAGTATAGGTAGCCAGGTGACTCCCCCCTCTTTCCCTCCAGTATAAGTAGCCAGATAACTCCCTTTATCCCTCCTTTTCCCAACTCCCCCTCTCACTATACGTAGCCAGCTCGCTTTCACACCGCAGCAGCCATCAGTGTCACTCATTTCTCAGCTTGTTTTCAGTGCCGAAGCTTCCTCTTCCTTTCCATCTCCAATGCTGCCCAAGTCCATAGCTGCCGGCCACAATGCAAGCATGCACAGAGAGCAAGGTGGCCGCTGCACAGGCCACTGGCAGCAGAGTACCACGGGCAGGCGCTCGCCTGATCTCTCAAGTTTGCAAATGCTGCATAAGTTCAGCCTGCTGCTTTGGTGCCCTTGCTCCTGTGGTGCCCTAAGCCATGGCCTGGGTAGCTTTGGCCTAAATCCGGCCCTGGTTGCTGAGCGTGGCACTCCTCCAGATCGGGGCCGCTCCAGGGATGGTCGTAGACAGCCAACTTCGCTATGCTGGAACTAGCTTTATGCAATTATGGCTTCAAATTCAAATATTCGCTTTGTATGCATTTCGTAGACTACGCGTTAAAATACGCAATTACGCGTAGTGCGAAGCATAGTGTATGCAGATGCTTATACCCGTATGCAGAAAATTTTACACATGAATTCCTCTTTAATTGCTTATACCGGTAACTCTTCTATGCGTACAACCCCTTCCCAATGCGTAAATTTGTAAGCCTACAATCGCACGTGGAAAATTAGACGTGAGTAACGCATTCGTAGTTCACTACGCAATACACATGTTAACTACGCATAGTGGGCGTAAGCTACGCGTAGCGGTACTTCGATATGCTTATATTCGTAAGCGTAGTTTTGAAACTTCACCTACGCACTACGATGCGTAAATTCGCACTGGCGTAGTTTCTGCTCATCCCTGTGCTCAACTCTTCTTCCTGCATAATGGCCGCACAGTAGCCGCATGGGCCTGTGGTTCCGGCTTACTGCGCATGCGCGGGCTCGCACGGCTACTGCGCGGCCAGGCTGCAGGAAGAGGAGCTGCCTGGCCCGGCCCCTATATGAGTGGGTACAATACCTTGTCCCTAATCTTCCTGGGAACAGCGAGGTAAGCCTCAATAGCATCCATTCCTCAGGCTTCCCTCTCTTTAGGTAAGCATCTCATTTTGTACCCGAGCTTCGGCATCCGCTGTACAGTGGGAACCTGGCCTAACACTATGACATTCTGCTTACTGAACTATAACACGTTACCTTGGACCGGAGTCACATTTTACAACTTACCCACCTTGCAGGCAGCCCAAGGACGTTAGGTGGGGCAAACAACTGCCTCTCCATCTCGCCCGGCGCGCGATACGAGCAGCAGAATGCAATCGCTGTGCCGGGCCCGTCCATTCTACCTAATAACAACAGATGCTCGGACTGGTGGCATTTTGAAAAGCGCTCTGTGTGTTGCTGATTATTAAACGACAGATCATTTGGCAGCCGGTAGCAGCGAAACATTAAAATCCTCAGCGCCACATCAATGGTCACTGCAAGTCGGAAAATGATATCTCCCGTTTACATAACTGCAATCAGTGTGATGAAAACCTGCAAACGGCAAGCGTGGTTTAAGTAAATATTACAGGATGATTTTTTTTCCTACATTTTTTTCCCTTTTTTTTTTTAAATGGATGTATTATTGTAGTGCCTGAGTAAAAACCAGTCTTATTTTTTGTTCTTTTTTTTTCCATCACAGAATAGCACTAAATGTAAATATTAAGGGTGCGCTGTTGGTTTATTATAATCTTCCACCACAGCGACAGACTGCCATCCGCACAGGGGGTCATTTTCACTGCTACATTAGCCCATATGGCAGCGGCTAAATTGTATCTAAGCTATGGGCTAATTATGGATGAGTTAATAAAACTGAACAATGTCAGTCTGCTTCTTTTCTCTGGTCTTTAGTTGACCCCTATGGTGACTCGCACCTGTGCGTCTATGTTCCATTATTTCCTGATTTGTTGCAGACAGCTTCTTTTTTTTTTCATTTGCGTCGTTTACCTTACTTTCCCTTCTTGATGAATCCATAAATGGTGCTTTGTGAGTCAAAATCCGTAGATTGTATGATAATAGAGGGAAGGGGAAAATAGCTGAGAGATAGAAGGTCTCTTTTTTTTCATTCTCACAAGGAGTGCAGATTGCTTGTTTATTAGGGGATTACCGTATTTAACTGCAAGTCAATAGTGTTGTCTGTTTGCCTCCCATAGTGCATTAAAGAAAATCTGTACTGAAAAAAAGTCCACCTGGGGGGTACTCACCTCGGTAGGGGGAAGCCTCTGGACCCTATCGAAGCTTTCCCCTGTCCTCCTGTGTCCCACGGCGGTCTCGCTGCAGCCCCCGGAACGCACAGGCGACAAATCCGACAGCCTGTGCAATATTTACCTTTTCGGGCTCCAGCGGGGGCGCTGTTGCGGCTCTTCTGACGGAGATAAGCGAAAATAGCCGATCTCCGTCGGGTCCGCTCTACTGCTCAGGAGACTTGCGCCTGCTCGGCGCAGATTGGCTATTTCCGCCTATCTCCGTGCAGAGAGCGGATACTGCGCCTGTGCTGGAGCCAAAAGGTAAATATTTACATCGCCGCCGTGGGACCGAGGAGGACGGGGGAAGCTTCAATAGGATCCGGAGGCTTCCCCCACCCGAGGTGAGTACCTCCCAGGAGAGTTTTTTTCATTACAGATTTTCTTTCAAGGGAATCTAAAGTCAAAGCTGGCCGGCCACGCCCCTCCTTACTGCGCTTACACTGCCAGGAGTGCATGCGCAATATGTGAAAATGTATAGATAAGGATGTATGTGGTACTGCCTTGGAGTACCGTAGAGAGTGCACACATCCTTTTCTATATATTATACAAGGTGACTTTTGGTAGTGCGAACCGGTACTAAAAGATTTTGTATTGGCTGGGAGGAGCACTCTCAGCAGCAGGAGCGTGAATAGGGTGCGCAGAGTTTGGGGCCGTGTGTACGCAGTTGCTTCCGACTGTCGCCGCTGCTCGATGGAGGTACTTGGAAGGATGGCAATGGCTGCTCGATGGAGGTACTTGGAAGGATGGCACGGGCACAGGATGAATCCAGGGGGTTGCAAGAAGCCCCAGATCAGTTACACAGATGTTTTTATTTTGCTTTAGTAAACCTTTAAAGCAGACCTCAACTCAGAACTTCCTCTCTGCTCTAAAAGATAAGCACCAGCATAATACATTTTAGAGAAAAACGTTTGTTTGTAACAGCTTACAGAACTCCTGCAATAAATCTTCAGTGTGTCTACATCCTGCTTTCATGGAAGCAGGGAAAGGGTTTCCTGTGTTTTAGCCTTGTCTGCCGCGAACTGCCGAATTTCTCTGCTGACACAGCGGAGAGATCAAATTACACTTGTGATTACCTGGAGGTGAGGGGGATTAGACAGGTCCTTCTCTCTAAAAACACACAGGGTGCATTTTTCTCTGCTTTCCTTATGTCCTATGCAGAAGTGCAGATCCACTTTAAGGCCCCATTTACACTTTTGTAAGCGCTAGTGTAATAAAACCCTATGGGCCCGTTCTTACTTGGGCGATTTCCGCTAATTGCCGCAAATCGCCCCAAATCGCGAAATGCAAACGCGTAGCCTGCACCATTTTCAGGCAATTTCCCGGCGATCGCGTTTCAGTGCTATAGAAACGCTAAACACGATTGCGGAGAAATCGCTGCACTGTCCAGTGATATTTCCGCTTGAAATCGCTGATAAATCACTCCCGCAAAACGCCGGCAAAAATCGCTAGCGTTTTGCGCTTCTAAGTGTGAATGGGGCCTAAAAAGAGAATTGTAGCACAGGCCTAGGATATTTGGAAACCGAGATCTGGTCGCTGTGGCCTAGCAACCCTCTCCAATCCACACTGGCAGTTATAAACAACAACAACAAAGCTTGACTCAGATCAGTACATTGCTGCGGTTTGTGATGTCTTACTGTAGGAAATATGTGATCATAAATGCCAAACTAAACAGGTACCTTTTTTAGTTTTGATTTAAACACCTTGGGCTTGATTCACAAAGCCGTGCTAACTGTTTAGCACGTGAAGTGCCGTTCGCTGACTTTCGCGCGCGCAAAGTGCCGCGATTCGTGCGATCGCGGACTTTGGTGCGCGCAATTTGCGCAAATCGCTGCAAATTGCGCGCGCAAAAGTCTGCGAACAGCACTTCACGTGCTAACTGTTTAGCACACCCGTGCTAAATAGTTAGCACGGCTTTGTGAATCAAGCCCCGTAAGTCTGGAAGCTGTCTTGATTGGGCGTGGCAAGGCGATCCAAGCTATTATGCTGAAATTTTTGAACAGAATAAAAACGTCTAAAATCAGTTTAAAAGGGGTAAGCGGTGGACTTACCTCCCTCCAGGAAATATAGACAGGGATTCGTTATTTTATATCAATTAATAACATTTATTATAAAAACTCCACTTTGCAATGTGTTTCGCAGGCTCACTCCCGCTTCATCAGGCAATAATTGGAGAAACTCAGAAAATCTGTAGCGTGGCCGAGCGCCTCTGTGATCCAAGTTATTAGTTCCTATTCATCGGAGGTAAACAATAACCTGGGCCAGGACACTATCTGCATGGAGTTTGTATAATCTCCCCGTTTCCTTGTTGCTTTCCTGTAGGTACAGCGGTTTCCTTGCACATTCCAAAAATGTACACATACAAGTTGAAGAGAAACTCCGACCAAGAAATGAACTTTATCCCAATCAGTAGCTGATACCCCCTTTTATTAGTAAGGTAGCGGACAGGCACGGTGACACTGCGTGCGCTTAACTCACGTAGGTAGGTGGGTGCACTGTGAACAACTGGTAGGTAGTTATATGCAGTGATGGGTATTACAATGTGCACCTGTCACACACAGACAGGTAGTGGACAGGCACAGTGACACTGCGTGCGCTCAACTCACGTAGGTAGGTGGGTGCACTGTGAACAACTGGTAGGTAGGTATATGAAGTAATGGGTATTACAATGTGCACCTGTCACACACACAGGTAGTCACTGAATGTGCTGGGCATGGCAGTGGCACACACAGTATGAATTATCAAGGCTGTTTATGCAACACAAGTGTTAGTGGGACACACAGAAAAAAAAATAGATCACAAGAACAAGATTAGCTCTCAAAAGAGCTGTTGTGGGGTGCTATTTCAGCAATAAGAATCAGCGAGGAGCAAGCTAACAAGCCAAGAGCCTAACTAATCTTTCCCTAGGAGAAACAGTCTGCAGCAGCTGTCCCTTCTCCCACTATAGCAGGCACACAAGTGAGTGTAATGGCCGGCACTCCCTGCCTTATATAAGGGGGGGGGGCTCCAGGAGGGAGTTTAGCCTGATTGGCTACAATGTGCCTGCTGACTGTGATGTAGAGGGTCAAAGTTGACCCTAATGGTGCATTATGGGGACGAACCGAACTTCTGCAAAAGGTTGCGGTTCTCCGCGATCGTGAACCCCCGGAAGTTCGTTCAGGCCATCTCTAGTGCCTAACCCTAAGACCGGCCTCTTGGTGGTGCCTAACCTTAAAGTGAACCTTAACTGAGAGGGATATGGAAGTTAAAGAATCTCAGTTACCTGGCTGTCCTGCTCATCTTTGGCTGCAGGAGTGGCTGAATCACACACCTGAAACAAGCATGCAGCTAATCCAGTCTGACTTCAGTCAGAGCAGCTGATCTGCATGCTTGTTCAGGGGCTGTGGCTGAAAGTATTAGAGACACAGGAACAGCAGGAGAGTCAGGCAACTGGTATTATTTTAAAAGGAAAAATCCATATCCTTCTCAGTTTAGGTTCCCTTTAACCTCCCCCTTAACAAACCCACTTCCTGATGCCTAATTCTAACCATTCCTCCTTCCCCACAAACGCCTTTCTTGATGCTTAGCCCTAACCGTCTCCCCTGCACACAAAAAACAGCAACAAAGATAATTACGGGGGTTCTGGTGCTCAAATTTCCTCTTTGCTGCCGGCTTAACGCCAGAGAGAAAAAAAAAATACAAAAAAACAATAATCATCGGGACGGGAGTGACCTCCAAATTTGTCCAGAAGTTGCCTGATACCCACCAATCAAAATTCAGAGGTGTCTCAGATTAGGGGTATAGAAAGCTGAAACAATTCGCTTACCAAACATACTGGTTCTGGCATTCCGATCTGTAAAGCTGTACAGACTCCCCCCACGGACAACCTGTCCAAATATTCCGGGCTTTTAAACCGCGCTCGGTAACTACGAGTTAAAATGCAGTCATTGTGTACATGCCCATGGAAAGCTCAGCTTATAAATCTGTCCCCTCGTCCCTGAGTTTTATCTATGCTGAAATCACAGTTCATAAAACTGGGACAATTTTAAATATTTGCTCTTTAAAGACCTGGATTCCTGGCTCTTTTTAAAGGTAAAAGGAAATACCAGAGGCCCGTCTAGTTGGTTAAGTTAATATTTCCCTGTTACAGGCCAATAACAGTTTAACTTTGTTGGAAATAAGTCAATCTCTGAGCTTCCTGAATATAATAGGCTATATTTCACTCCCCGCATTCTTCGCTGTACGGCGGAGCGCATGAAATAAGACCCCGCAGAAGAGAGCGGGCCTGCGCTGCAAAACCTCACTAAACACTTAGGAAAAGAAACTTTGTAAGACTTAAAGTAGGTTTACTTCTCTACGTGTTAAAGCAGCAGGGACAGCCATACTATCCCAGGAAAAAAACACATATATACGATAAATACTTGTTATACTTACATAAAATATGTATTGTACTGTGAACGTTTGGATTTTAGTGAATTTTATATAGAAAATAAAGAGAAAACTGTTCCAGGCATTTTCCATCTTTACAACCTCTGACTAAAGTCAGTCCTGATGTCATTTCCTCCCTTACTCTTTTTTTACTTCTAGAAACCGCACTGCCATATCTATCTTGCTTAGTAAACACATGTGAGCACAGTATCGATTGTATTTCAGCAGCTTCTGCAGAGGGGTGAGTTGTATTTCTCTTCTCAACCTCATGCCACACTGAACTGCCCTCAGCTGATCTGTGAGGAGCAGAAATATGGGAGGGGAGATAACAAGCTTCCCTCTCCTCAGCAATGTACCAGAATAGAGCCAGGATGACTGAGATAAGATTAATTACAGCAGAAACATTTATAATTATATTAGATTGCTTGCAATACAGACTGAATGCAGTTGTTACTGTGTTGACTGTGTGTACAGCAGCCCCCGATGTCATCTAAAGATCAGGCATGATGGTTCTTTAGGGCCCCTCGAAGCAGCGCCGGAATGACCCTAAGTGCATTGTTCTCTCCACTTACCCCGCCAGTGAGAAGCCACTCCACCATGCCCCAACGTACACAACTCCAATCTGCTCCCCACCCCCTTCCATATCAACAGTCATGTCACTAGCTTGAATCCCATAGAATCCAGTCCTGAACTGATCCATGATAAATCGAGCCCCAATACCTGTCGGGCAAAAGTCCTTGTTCTTGTTTATATATTATTTTACGTTTATCTGTGGGTACAAATCTTGCACATCAATTAACTTGAAAAGTTGGATTTGAGATTGCTAATTCAAGTTGGTTGAAAGTCTACAGAAGCTGACCTCACCCACTGCCTTTAAATCAGATCCGAGATGAAAAACTAACTATAACAAGTAACTTGCCTATATATCTTATCTAAAGTTTAGATGGTTTACACAGTAAATCTATCTGCAAACAGCTTCAACAGTATATGATTATTCCTTCCTGAGATACAATGAGAGCAGCCATGTTCTGCTTGTGATCATTACACAGGCAAGCTGCTCTGCATTTCCACCCTTCAGCCTGTGAAAACTTCACTTCCCTCTCCTCCTCCCTCCTCCCCTCTGCCTCTGAATTCCCTGGCTAGTAACACCTCCTCCTGCCCAGACTGAGCTCCCATAAGCCCTTGCTACATGAGGCTACATGAGACTAGTGTGCCTAGGCGCTGGAGGTGCTGTGGGCGAGGCTTGTTTAGTTTATAGGGAATTAAGGTATTAAATCAACCAAAATAAGTATTTGGTTTAAGGAATGCCCTATAAACTATATGTAAGGAACACAGTTATGCAATGAGTAAAAGTTTATCTCGGATCCACTTTAAGGCTGGATTTATGCTTAGATGGCTTGAGTTGCATCATGTTGCATTGCAGCATGCTTTTTTCAATGGGATGCAACGCAATGCAACGCAACTCAATGCAACTCAATACAACGCATCTAAGTGTACATTCAGCCTAAATGAACGTGACCAAAAAAGAAGAGCCCATTTCCGTTTCCGGGACAATTCCGCATACCGGCACATTCCGGTGGTATTCCGTGGTATTCCGTGGTATTCCGCGGTATTCCGCATGTATTTTCCGTAATTTTTATCCGGACTTCCGTAATTTTCAAATGATTGTGTCTATGTTGTCTATTGTCAATAAAGTTGTTGTATATTACGGAAACGTGATTGAAAAGTGTAGTTTCGTAAATTTCAGCCTTTTTTTACGGAAATGCTGTTTTTTTTGGGGGGGTGGCGACCAGGCGGAATTTTGCGCCCATGAGCTTGTTGTCATGATTAGTCACCTCATTCCGCATCTCCTGATTGGTCAATTCATTCCGATTTCGTTTTTGCCGGAATTCCGCATTATTCCGCATTCTGGTTTGACGTTTCCGGATTCCGCGGAACCATGCGGAAACCCCAATTCCGGCGGAATTTCGGTATTTTAGCTTCCGCGGAATTCGGAAGCTCATGCCTGCTGACTTTGCAAACGAACAACCATGAAAGCAATTAGTGTTGTGTTACGTGGCGTTTCTGTTGTATTAGAATGGTCCAGGTCTTCCTAGAGGGGTTGCCTTTATGTGTGTATGTACCAGGGCCGTCCGTAAATGATTTTGCCACAGGGCCCAGTAATACATAGAGCCTAATTTATGAACTGCTTTGGGTTACAATTAACATATATTTTTAATTGTCTTCCTGTCTATCAGAATATTTTTTTTTAAAGTGTGCCTCATTTAAAGCGCAATCAGACGCCAGCGTCATTAGTAGCTGGAGTTTCCGAGATAAAATACCAAATTTATGTATTTTTTCCCCCCCCTTTACTACACGGTTTAATTGACTGAAGCCTGTGCGAATATGAAATAAATAATAATGATAATGAGAATGGTAATCATTACTGCGAATATCATACAAATGACTACTAGTGAATCTTATTTAAAACTTTATAACAATCTAACATTTCAATAAGATGGATTCGCCGTTCCACGCCGTTCGCGGGCTCATTATCAGCGGCTCTGCGCCTTTTATAATCTGTCAATCAGTAAAAATTATTAACGTACCGTAGGCTGCGAGCTATAAATTCTCCATGAATTACAACATCGTAATGAATTAGGAAGTCACTACCGTGGTGTCTCCGGGATGTCAAGAGTCTGATATATTTATATACTAGAGATTCCTTCCTGGAGCTTTTTAATGGAGTTATGCTACGCAAGATAAAGTGACCCTGTCACAAAGGAAATATGAGGCCTGCTGTTGTTCACTTATTGTTTGACGATCCTGATGGTATTAGCTGGCTATACAGCTTAGCTACTTAAAGGTCCACTATCGCAAAAAAAAATTGTATAAAAAATAAAATAAAATAAATGATTATCATATATCCTTGAATATAAATCGACCTCGTGTTTAACTCGACTCCAATATTTGACTCTCCTAAGCTGGATTTTTTGATTGACTCAAGTATAAGACTACCTCCTGGCTGCAATAGCAGCATAGGGGGTGATATTATGGCTGGGAACGCGGAAAATCACTCGCGTTCCCATGCCTGTCGGCCGGTGATGGCGAAACCGGAAGTCATCGCCGGCGGGTTCAGGAGCATCAGAGCGGGGCTGCGAGGGCACCGATCGGCTGCAGAGGGCTGAGGAAAGCCCCAGGTGAGTTAAACTCATTTTTGCCCCTTGACTTAAGTATCCCTTTAATCAAGAAAGTGTCACTTACCACTGGGTAAATTGCAGCCAATGAGAATGTCACTATTAGTACACACATGTATTCAGTGTGCTCAGAGTTGCTCATGACTCGTGTATAAGTCAACCCTTATACTTTTATTTAGTGAGTCAGACCTAAATTTCAAGACTTATAATCGAGTATATACGGTATATGGAACAACTGCATGCATCTTTTATTTTGATTGACAAATTGGATAGATGTCTATTCTTCCCATATTATAGGACTTGGTGATGGATCCACTAGCCTATCATAACAAAAATCAGGTCATTACAACAAAAGCGGTTCAGACCAATCACTAATGAGCTTTTATCTAAGGTTTGGAAAAAGTATACAGAAGGTCTGCACACCGTGATTCAAGAATCGGGCTTTTTGTTCCATTACCGTCAATCACCACATCGTCTGACCGTGTATAGCCAATGATTGTGTTGGAGCCTCACAGGGTTTTTGCATGATCTACAGTGTGTGAGCCTTAGACCTGGTTGATGTTTGGGAGTGTTCAGTGGCATAGCAATAGGGGATGCACAGGTTGCCACCAATCCAGGGACCTTTGGAAAGAGGGACCCCAAAGCTCCCTCAATGGTCTGTATTGATCCTGTGCTGATAATTATAACTTCCATAGATGCTTTGAATAGTGGTAATCATTAACAAACTGTTCCCCATCCTCTTCTTGCTCCTCTGACGCTGTAGTTGCCATTGGCAGGTTCTGGTGTGCTGTATCAATTATGTATAGAGTGCTTGGGGGGGCCCGAAGTAAAACTTGCACTGGCACCCATACATCCTTAGCTATGCCACTGGGGGCGCCTACACACAGTTGGAAAAGTGTTCAAAAGAATCTCAAATACAGTCATTTAAGAGCCTTCCCTCTCCTTAGGTAAATATCTGGCTTATATTTTTTTATATCAATTACCATTCACTTTAAAAATAAAGAGTCATGTTCCAGCTTTCATGACTTTTGTGAGCCTTTTTCTCCCCAGATGCTGTCACACTTTACAAAGTGATATTCAGCTGGGTCTCTGTTAAGCTCAGGGGCCCATATGCAATTAACTTTTTCTCCTGAGTTTTCTCCTAGGAGATAATTTTTAATTTTCAATTTAAAATGAGTTTTCAGCACTTTGCAATGGAAAAAGTACCAGAATGTACTGGTAGCTGAAAAAGTACTATCAAAATGATTCTGATTATTTGTTTACTTGCTGGAGGTTTAAAAGGCATTTTATTGACAAGTCTAAAAATATCACCAAGGAGAAAACTCACTTCAGCCCTCAGTCGTTTTACACCTTGTACATCCGAGCAATTCTCACCTCCCATTCATTTGCCAATAACTTTATCACTACTTATCACAATGAAATGATCTATATCTTGTTTTTTCCTCCACTAATTAGGCTTTCTTTGGGGGGTACATTTTGCTAAGAATTATTTCTAAATGCATTTTAACAGGAATATTAAAAAATAATTATTTCTCAGTTTTCAGCCATTACATCTTAAAAATAATACATGCTACCATAAATAAAACCCACATATTTTATTTGTTCATTTGTTCCGGATATTACACCATTTAAATGATGACCCTATCACAATGTATGGCGCCAATATTTTATTTGGAAATAAAGGTGCATTTTTTTAGTTTTGCGTCCATCACTATTTACTAGCTTATAATTTAAAAATATTAGTTGTATACTCTGTTCACACGCATATTAAAAAAGTTCAGACCCTTAGGTAACTATTTATGTTTTTTTTCTCTTAACCACTTAACGACCAGCCGCCGCCGATCGGTTGTTTCACCTGTGTTTCCATGGAAACGGCCACTCCTGTCAGTTCACAGAGCGGGGCTCCATGAGCAGCCTGCGAGCCTCTGATCGCAGCTCGCCGGCTAAATGTAAACACCCAGGGACGTAATCTCCGGTGTTTACATTTTATGGCGCTGTTGTCACAGCAACCTCTGATTGGCCAGGGATTGCCACCATCTGATAGGCTGAAGCATATCTGAGGCGGTACAGGACGGATCGCTGTCCTGTACCACCTATATTGAGAAGGGGAGGGAGGGAAGGAGAGGTAGGGGGAACATCGCTGCGGAGGGGGGCTTTGAACAATGTTCCCATTCATTGATCTCCGGGGTACTGGAGGGGCGCAAACGATCGCGTGGGAGCCCGCAAACGCGCAGAGCAGCAGCCTTTTGGACGTGAACGTCACGTCCAAAAGGCGAAAATGGTTAATAAGATCCTCTGAATGATCCTCTCAATTTATTTATTAATGACCTAGTAGATGCAGTAGTGAGCAATGTTGCTATTTTTGCAGATGATACAAAATTGTGCAGAATCATCAACTCTCAGGAAGATAGTGTCATATTGCAACAGGATCTGGATAGGATGACTATATGGGCACATACATGGCAGATGAAATTCAATGTTGAAAAATGTAAAGTCATGCATTTTGGTCGTACCAATGGTCTAGCTCCATACAAAATAAATGGGATACAGTTGGGGACTTCAAACTTGGAGAAGGACTTAGGAGTACTCATCGACAACAAGTTAAATAATCATAATCAATGCCAAGCCGCTGCAGCTAAAGCTAACAAACTGTTGGGATGCATTGAAAGGGAAATAAAAACTCGAGATGCTAGCATAATATTGCCCCTGTTTAACTCTCTAGTAAGGCCACATCTGGAATATGGAATTCAGTTCTGGGCACCACATTACAAAAAAGATATTGCAGTTTTAGAGCAGGTGCAGAGACGAGCAACAAAATTGATACATGGGATGGAGGGTCTCACTTACCAAGAAAGGTTAGATAAACTGGGTTTATTTAGTCTAGAGAAAAGACGCCTTAGAGGGGATCTAATTAACATGTATAAATACATCAGAGGGCAATATAATAGCTTGGCGGATGAGCTTTTTGTCCCTAGGCCTTCTCAAAGGACTAGAGGACATGATCTGCGCATGGTGGAAAAACGTTTTAGCCATTTATTTAGGAAAGGGTTCTTTACAGTAAGAGTGATTAAGATGTGGAATGCATTGCCACAGGAAGTCGTTATGGCAAACTCTATACCTGCATTTAAAGGGGACTTAGATGCTTTCCTTGCGTTGAAAGACATCCATGGCTACAATTACTAGGTAATGCCTAATGATGTTGATCCAGGGATTTTATCTCATTGCCATCTGGAGTCGGGAAGGAATTTTTCCCTTTTGGGGCTAATTGGACCATGCCTTGTAAGGGTTTTTTCGCCTTCCTCTGGATCAACAGGGATATGTGAGGGAGCAGGCTGGCGTTCTACTGTGTACTGGTTGAACTCGATGGACGTATGTCTTTTTTCAACCAAAATAACTGTAACTATGAAACCACGCTGTGGACATCTTTGCCATGCTTTACAGGAAGTAGGAAACAGGAAACCAGCTAGGAATTATGGGAATTGCATACTAAAATTGCATTAAAAGTTGCAGCCATTGTGATTTCTGATGCGTTCCTATTAAACAACATAGGTGCAATCGCATGAAAATGCAGCAAGCAGAGCTTTTAAAATACGCAAAGATAAAATCACACTGGGGGAAAAGAACTTCCACAACTACCATTAAAAGTAGGTCATCATTGCGATCATAAAATTGCAATGCAACACAGCTGGTGGAAAAGGGCCCTTAAGGCTAGTGCACAGTGCTCAGTTGCATTGCAGATTGCAGAATAATAATTCTGCATGTCAACTCACTGGCCATACAATTCTATGGGCCTGTTCACAGTACTGCGCCGTAGGCTTTGTATTAAAGTCTATGGCCAGTCTCCATTGCAGTTCAAACTCATTATAATGTGTGTCTTATGCAATGGACCACTGTTTACTCCAACTAAACTATTCATTTCTGTTCAGAACTTATTCACAGTGATGAGCGAAAATGCCGATATTATTTTTGCATTAATTTTCACCAGGGATGGTCGCAGTCAGCCAACTTCGCTACGCTGGAACTAGTTTTGCGCAATTACGCTTCACCAAACTACAGCTTCAAAATCAAATATTTGCTTCGTATGCATTTCGTAGACTACACATTAAAATACGCAATTGCGCGTAGTGTGAAACGTAGTGTATACGGATACTTATGCCCGTATGCAGAAAATTTTACGCATTAATTCCTTTAAAAAGCTGATATCGGGAACTCTTATATGCGTACATTCCCCTTTCCAATGCGTAAACTTGTAAGCATACAATCGCACGCAGAAAATTAGACGCGAGTAACGCATTCGCAGTTCACTACGCAATACACATGTTAACTACGCACAGTGGGCGTAAGCTACGCATAGCGGTACTTTGCTACGCGTAAATTCGTAAGCGTAGTTTTGAAACTTCACCTACGAACTACGATGCATAGACGATGCGTAGATGCAAACTACGATGCCTAAATTAGCACTGGCGTAGTTTCTGCTCATCACTGATTTTCACAAAATAATGTTAAATTCGACTTTTGAGCGAAAATGCCATCGAAAATAATTTTGTGATGTATTTGTGATTTTTAGCATTTTTCTAAAATTTTCGCGCTAAAAAGTACTATTTTTTGCTGGTTTTTGTACATTTTCGCATCTGAAAGAAAAAATTGTTTCCATTGACCATATTACAAGAATGTAAAGTATTTTTGCAAATAATTTCTCAAAACCAAAAATAGCGTTTTCGATGTGAAAATGACTTTGGCGAAAATCCCCAAGCAGCACCGGTTATTCACAGTTATGATAGAATTTTCAAAGATAAAAGGACTAAATCTCAAGCCTTATAAATCCGAAGCACCAGCTTCTCATATACCTCCTTCCCTTAAAGAGAACCCGAGGTGGGTTTGAAGAATATTATCTGCATACAGAGGCTGGATCTGCCTATACAGCCCAGCCTCTGTTGCTATCCCAAACCCCCCTAAGGTCCCCCTGCACTCTGCAATCCCTCATAAATCACAGCCACGCTGCTGACAAACAGCTTGTCAGAGCTGGCTGTGTTTATCTCTATAGTGTCAGTCTGCTGCTCTCCCCGCCTGCTGCAGAACTCCAGTCCCCGCCTGCATCCCTTCCCTCCCTGCTGATTGGAGGGAAGGGACGGGGGCAGGGACCGGAGCTGTGCAGGAGGCGGGGGAGCAGCTGAGACTGACACTATAGATGTAAACAAAGCCTCACAGCATGGCTGTGATTTATGAGGGATTGCAGAGTGCAGGGGGACCTTAGTGGGGTTTGGGATAGCAACAGAGGCTGGGCTGTATAGGCAGATCCAGCCTCTGTATGCAGATAACATTCTTTAAACACACCTCGGGTTCTCTTTAAGAACCTCTTAGAAATAAACTTTGGGTTTTCCGTGGAGAAACCTCAGGTTTAACGTATTTAGTGGTTAAACTTAACACAAGCTTTCAAACCCTACATAAGCAAAACTTTCCTCTTATCTATAGGAAATTAAAGTCTATCCTTGAAGCCTGGTGTAAATATAAAATGTCCTGGCTTGGCTGAATAACACCCATTGAAATGTTGATATTTTTCCCCAGATATTATTTCTTTTTAGATCTTTACCCATTTCGGTAATTAAAAAAGACCTGGACAAGTTTCAGAGGAAAACTTTAGTGTTTGGCTGGGGGAAAAGGCTGGTTACGATCAGACATAAGGTGATGGAAAGAGCAACATCGATGGGTGGTTTTGGGCCTGCCGAGTGTTTGCATTTACTATAAAGCAGCTGAAATTTCTACAATCTTGAAAAGAAACATCAAAACACAGTCTGCCCCTGCATAAATCCAGACCAAATATTAAGTCATCCCTATTATCTAACTTAGTAAACAATCTCTCGAAGTTAAGGGCAGCGTCAAATAGGGTAATATAAAGACTATACAAAAATTGTTATATACCTCACAAAAAAGTCTCACTCATGCACATGCCAACGAAAATGAATGGCTAAGTGAAAAAGGAATGAGAATTGGCTCTTAGGTGCATGAGAAAGACAAACAACATTTTATTAATAACAATCACATATACATGCACAGTAAATACAAAAACACAAAACCAAAGACCCTATAAAAATCCCCCCCCACAACTAAACCCATAAAAATTCTCCCCATGCGCTAGACCAACACCAAAAAAAGGGGGCTGCAGTCCCCAGTGTGGCAAACTCTAGGACTCCTGTGCTCCAGAGGAGGGCAAAAGATGATGCTGATGAAAAAATGTGGCTATAATCACAATGGCACATAGATGATAAAGTTCATAACAGCCAGGCGGCTGAGGAATGGCATATGATGGCAAACCGGTGTTAGTATATTAGTGATCAATAGATGCAGTTAATAGCAGCCATGCAGGAAGTGCTGTAAATATTTCAAATGCAGAAAATCTGGCTGTTAGCTTATTGGAGGCAAGAAGACAGCAAAAAAGCAATGACAACTTCCATGGTAGATATGGAACAGGCTGTTGACAAGATGTTCAGCAAAACGAAGCAATAGATGTGTGTGGCACATGCAAGGAAAATCCCTCAATCGCAGGGCATGAATTAATTGCAGATGAACAGCAGGCAAACAAGATTATCCGACGATCAAATAACGACATCAAACAGTCCCCCAATCGCAGGGTATGGATGCACTATAAACGTGCTGGATGGAGATGTCATATAGTTACCAGTCCTTTGGGTGAAGGGTTCACACAGTGGTGCAGTTGGAAACTTGAATTGCCATAGGTGCCATGTGTAGCCAGCAAAGTGTCCTCCAAGTAGCACAGTGATCCCAATGGTGTGGAAGCTGAGGAGCGCTGTCAGGAGAAGCCTGACATGTTTCGCCGCAACTAGCGGCTTTTTCAAAGGCAGACAGCGGAGACATGTGTATGGACGCCATAATGGCGTCCATAAATACTGACCGCGGCTGCGCAGCTCCGCCCGCCCGCCCCCCAGAGACAGCCCCGCCATCCCCACACGCCCACCAACAGACGTGTGGGCGGCGAACATCCGGAGCGCAAATGCGCTCCAAACGACACCATGCCGGAAGTGCCCTGTGACACACGGCAGAAGGCGTCCAAGGAGTCGCCGCCCATAGGGGAGGACGGGGAAGGAGGGGACAGGCAGGCAAAACAGCGCAGCCGCGGCCAGCGTGGGGAAATATCTGAAAGCACAAAATTTAGCAGCAGATATGCAGAAAATATGAATAACAAAAAAGAAAAAATCAACAAACACCCCTGTCTTTCGTGCCCATGTCCTGGACAACTACAGGGATGATAATTACATAAAAATGACATTTGATCATAAATAACCCCACAAGCGCGGAAATCCGCGACAGCAGGCGATGGCATCCCAGAAAAACCGGGCACACCATGTCCGCGGACGCGGGCACCTGCGCACGCAGGTAAATCACCACACAAATATACATATATATGGGAGATGGAGATAAACCCGCTCGTATAGAAAAACATATCACTGTGGGGGTATCATGAATGAATCCCCCCATCAGTGAATAAATTGGCCAATAAAAAAGAGAAGCTACAGCTGAAGAAAAATCCTGAAACGAGAACGCGACCCAAAAGGGGTTAAAGGAGCCAGGGATGTATGGGCCCCTGCGGTTGGTTACTTGGAAGGCACAAAGGAAGAAGGGGGGAGGGGGGAGGGGGGAAGAAAAAAGATGAAAGAAAGAGGAAGTAAAAAGAATAAGAAGAACAGGAGAGAAAGGAAAACGGAAAGAAAGAGGGAGGGAAACAGGGAGAAGGGGAAGGGAAAGAGAGGGGAGGGAGAAGGTTGGAGGGGAAAGGGGGGGAGGAAGAAATAACGAGAAAGAAGGGAGAGGAAAAAGGAAAAACTAGAGATGAAGGGAAAGAGCAGACAAAATAAAGAATGGCAAAAAAAAAAAAAAAAAAAAAAAAAAAGTATCATGAATGTCAATAAAAGTTATTTGGGCAAGAACACTCGATAGTTGATACTATCGTTCAAGCCCTTTGGTACCGTGGCATTGAGGTTGAAAATCCAGCGGGATTCCAACTGTAGGAGGGCTCTATCAATGTCGCCACCTCGAGGGTGTACATGTATCCTATCCAGCCCCACAAATTTAATAAAGCTGGGATCTCCTCTGTGTTCCAAATGTACATGTCTAGAGATTGGGGATTTAAAATTGCAGTTTGCAATGTCACCCACATGATTTTTAATCCTTTCCTTAAAAGCTCTTGATGTCTTACCGATGTAGAAACATCCACATCTGCAGTAGAGTAGATAGATGACCCCCACTGTGTTGCAGTTAACAAAATGTCTTAAGTTCCATTGTCGTCCATTGGGTAACATTACAGACCTCCCAATCTGTAAATATTGGCAGTAAACACAGCCCCCACAGCTATAAGTGCCCGTAACTATACAGTGTCTCCGGGGACCAGTTTTGCCCCAGAAATGACTGGACGTTACGCAGTTTCGCAGGGTTTTACTGCGTTTGTAAGTGACCTGAGGGGAACATGATACAAAATCCCTCACTATTCTGTCATTCGTTAGCACATGCCAATGTCGAGCAAGTATCCTGTCAATCTCTCTATTTTGATCGTTAAATCGGGTGATTAAACGGGTAAGATTACAGCTAGAATCATCTTTATTCTTTTTAATCAAAAGAGTCGTACGGTCCGACGTTTTCGCACGTTTGTAGGCCTTTTTAAGCCAACGATCTTTGTAACCTCTCTCTCTAAAACGAGAGCGTAGTAATTTGGCTTCCTTTTCAAAAGTGATTTCATCACTGCAATTTCGGCGAGCCCTCAAATATTGACCCGTAGGGATGCCACGAATTGTGTGTGTAGGATGTGCACTGCTGGCGTGCAGGTATGCATTCGATGCAGTAGGTTTACGATACAGATTGGTTGACAGTAGTGTTGGGCGAACAGTGTTCGCCACTGTTCGGGTTCTGCAGAACATCACCCTGTTCGGGTGATGTTCGAGTTCGGCCGAACACCTGACGGTGCTCGGCCAAACCGTTCGGCCATATGGCCGAACTAAGAGCGCATGGCCGAACGTTCCCCGAACGTTCGGCTAGCGCTGTGATTGGCCGAACGGGTCACGTGGTTCGGACCCGAACGCGCTCTGATTGGCCGAACTGTCACGTGGTTCGGGTAAATAAATACCCGAACCACGTCATATCTCCGCCATTTGTCTGTGGGTTTAGCTTTGGGTAGGCAGGCAGGGTAGTTCGCGCTCCAGCCACGCTAGCCAGGGTCCCCCCCAGTCATTGTGTGTCGCTGCTGGGAATAGTAGTACACCGCTCGCTCAGCATTCTGTTTACTGCCACTCTGTGTACCTCGCTCAGCCACACTATATAGCATTCTGTTTACTGCCACTCTGTGTCTGCTGGGAATAGTAGTACACCGCTTGCACAGCCACACTATATAGCATTCTGTTTACTGCCACTCTGTGTACCTCGCTCAGCCACACTATATAGCATTCTGTTTACTGCCACTCTGTGTCTGCTGGGAATAGTGGTACACCGCTCGCTCAGCCACACTATATAGCATTCTGTTCACTGTTCTGTGTCTGCTTGGAATAGTGGTACACCGCTCGTTCAGCCACACTATATAGCATTCTGTGTACTGTTCTGTGTCTGCTGGGAACAGTAGTACACCGCTCGTTCAGCCACACTATATAGCATTCTGTGTACTGTTCTGTGTCTGCTGGGAACAGTAGTACACCGCTCGCTCAGCCACACTATATAGCATTCTGTTCACTGTTCTGTGTCTGCTGGGAATAGTGGTACACCGCTCGCTCAGCCACACTATATAGCATTCTGTTCACTGTTCTGTGTCTGCTGGGAATAGTGGTACACCGCTCGCTCAGCCACACTATATAGCATTCTGTTCACTGTTCTGTGTCTGCTGGGAATAGTGGTACACCGCTCGCTCAGCCACACTATATAGCATTCTGTTCACTGTTCTGTGTCTGCTGGGAATAGTGGTACACCGCTCGCTCAGCCACACTATATAGCATTCTGTTTACTGTTCTGTGTCTGCTGGGAATAGTGGTACACCGCTCGCTCAGCCACACTATATAGCATTCTGTTCACTGTTCTGTGTCTGCTGGGAATAGTGGTACACCGCTCGCTCAGCCACACTATATAGCATTCTGTTCACTGTTCTGTGTCTGCTGGGAACAGTAGTACACCGCTCGTTCAGCCACACTATATAGCATTCTGTGTACTGTTCTGTGTCTGCTGGGAACAGTAGTACACCGCTCGTTCAGCCACACTATATAGCATTCTGTGTACTGTTCTGTGTCTGCTGGGAACAGTAGTACACCGCTCGTTCAGCCACACTATATAGCATTCTGTTCACTGTTCTGTGTCTGCTGGGAATAGTGGTACACCGCTCGCTCAGCCACACTATATAGCATTCTGTTCACTGTTCTGTGTCTGCTGGGAATAGTGGTACACCGCTCACCCGTCACTGTATAGCATTGTGCTCTGTGTCGCTGCTGGGAATAGTGGTACTGTATAGCATTTCTGTACTGCCACTGTACTGCTGCCAGTCAGCGTGTACTGTAAGGATAAGTGAAATGAGGAAGAAATCCGGTGAAAGAGGGAGGGGCAAGGGAAGAGGTGTTTCCCCTGACGGTTCACGTACAGGCCACAGGGGAGCACCCAAGAAAACCCACTCAATACCACCCATGTTGTCCAGGACAACAACCCTCACAAATCCAAAAGAACAGGACCAGATAATTACTTGGATGACCTCTCAAGCGTCCAGCAGTGGGTTAAGCAGCACCAGCACATCACGCACGAGGTCCGAGTCCTCAGCCAGTTACAAGGAGCCAGTGGGCACAAAGCTGACACAACCGGCAGCGACACCACGCACACAACTGCCAGATAACCAGTCCGATGAATTACCTCAGGACACAATGGGGTATTCGCAGGAGCTATTCCCAGCCCAACAAACTTCCACCTTTCAAAGGTCAATGGAGGAACAGCCAGAAATGTTGTGCCTGGATTCACAACCGTTAACTGTGGGAAATGTACCGCGCACTGAAATACGAGGCGAGTCCGAAGAGGACTCGGAAACCCAAATCCCAGAGCAATTTGGGCAGGAGGGGTTGCAATTGCAGGAGGTCGGCCGACAAGATCTGGAAGACGACGTTGGAGTGTGCTGCGCAGAGGTTGTTGTGGGGAGCTCTACTCCACGGCGGTGGCCCACAATGACATATGACGAGTTTGAGGAGATGGAAGAGGAGGGTATGGACAATGTGGACAGAGACCCAGATTTTGTTTGTGAACGAGAACATCGCCGTCGTAGCAGCAGCACAGATGAGTCTGTTGAAGAACACACTGCTGCACGAGTTCGCCTTGTGCCACAAGGTAGGCGGCGCGCAATTTCAGGCACCACAAGCGTGGAAGTTCAAGTGAGAGGCAAAAGAGGAGCAAACAGAAATCGCCAGCAAGGAGGCAGGTGCTCCAAAGTCTGGGCTTTCTTTGAAGACTGCACTGAGGATGTTACCATGGCGATTTGCAAGGTGTGCAAGACCCGCCTGAGCAGGGGGAAAAATATTAACAACCTCTCCACCACCAGCATGAGCCGTCACATGCTATCCAAACATCCCACTCTTTGGGCAAACGCGTCAGGACAGGGTACCAGAAACAACACTGCCTCCCTTGGGTTCACCAGACCCGCCTCAGCAGCAGCAGTAGCCCAGCCATTGCGTGGTTCACAACATTCACAAACATCAGACGACGCTGACACTGTCACTTTCCGGAGTAGTGCTCTTGAGGTCTCCCAGTGTTCATCAAACACAACAACCAACAGCCCTTCCGTGTGCAGCGCTACGGTTCAGTTGTCTGTGTCGGAGATGTTTGAGCGCAAGAGGAAATTGCCAGCAAATGACCCCCGGGCCGTGGCAGTAACAGCCAGCATAGCCAAGCTTCTGGCCTGCGAAATGCTGCCATATCGATTGGTGGAGACAAACAGCTTCAAGGGCATGATGTCAGTGGCCATCCCACGTTACGTGGTTCCCAGCCGCTACCACTTTGCACGCTCTGCAGTGCCTGAGTTGCATGAGCACGTGGTCAGCAAAATAACCCGAAGCTTGAAGAATGCCGTTGCCTGCAAGGTTCACCTCACCACTGACACCTGGACGAGTGCGTTCGGCCAGGGTCGATACATCTCCCTTACCGCGCACTGGGTGAACCTTGTGGAGCCTGGCAGCGATTCCTCACCTGCTACGGCACGGGTGTTGCCCACGCCACAAACAGCTGCACCGCCGTCCCTCCCACTGGATAACAGCAGCACCTACCTCTCTGACTCCTTCTCCTCCAACGCATCTCAAAGCTGTACCTCATCCGGAAACGCTAACCCAGCAGCAGTAGGATCGTGGAAGCAGTGCAGCACAGCTGTTGGCATGCGTCAGCAAGCGTTGCTGAAGCTAATCTGCCTTGGGGATAAGCAGCACACAGGGGAGGAAATTTGGAGGGGAATAAAGGAACAGACGGATTTGTGGCTGGCACCGCTGGACCTGAAACCGGGCATGGTTGTGTGTGATAATGGGAGTAATCTCATTCGCGCTTTAAGGTTGGCTAAGCTGACACACATCCCTTGCCTGGCGCACGTGATGAACCTAGTAGTTCAGCGGTTCCTGAGGACATACCCAGGCGTGCCCGATCTGCTGTTGAAGGTGCGTCGAGTGTCCAAACATTGTAGAAATTCCAGTACTGCTTCGGGGGCACTCGCCAAGATGCAGGAGCGCTTCAATCTCCCCCACCATCGCTTGCTGTGTGATGTCCCTACGCGCTGGAATTCTACGCTGCACATGCTAGCCCGCTTTTGCGAGCAGAAGAGTGCAGTGGTCCAGTACATGACGGCGCAGTACCGAGGCGCATCCGGCCAGCTGCCAAGCTTCTGTGGATCCGATTGGGCCAACATGTTGGACCTCTGCCAAGTCCTCCAAAATTTTGAGCAATCCACGTTGCTTGTGAGCAGTGACAACTCTTCAGTCAGCATTACCATACCACTGCTGTGTTTACTGAAGAGGTCGATGTTAAAAATCAAGGAAACAGCTGTCATGATGCAACTGGGGGAATCTGAAGGAGAAAACGATCAGCGTGATGGTACCAACATCAGGCCATCCGCCTCAGGGAACGCTGGCCCCAGCAGCTATGACGAAGAAGAGGAGGAGGAACAGCTGGAGTTGGAGCAGGAATTTCATGCCACCACTGACGAGGGCCAGAGCGGTGCACGTTGGACTTCCACAATTCAACGCGAATGGTCAGCAGAAGCAGACCAGGAGGAAGGTGACGACTATGATGCATCACAACAACTATCACAACGCTCACAAGAGGATGATGAGGATTCTGGTAGGACTCTGGCACACATGGCTCAATTCATGCTAGACTGCATTGAACGTGACCCACGCATTGTGCGCATTCTGGACAACACCAATTACTGGGTTTATACCCTTCTGGATCCACGGTACAAACACAATGTTCCAAAACTGCTTGAAGAAAGAGTCAGACAGGTCAAAATGGAAGAATACCAGCAGGCCCTTGTGGAGACTTTAGAGAGGAGATTGACATCCTCCCCCTCCTCTAGCCAGTTGTACGCAGACAGACTGACTTCCGCAAACCCAGGACGACCAGGAGGGCAGCAAACAACGCAAGCCGCAGCTAGTACCCAAAAGGGAATGGTATCGGCAGTGTCCTTGGAGTGGGAAAATTTTCTGACACCCATGCAGCCGCAGCCCACTGAACAGCAAGCGTGCAGATCCACCTCCAACACCGATCGCCTGGAGAAGATGGTCAAGGACTACATGTCAGATGGCGTAGCTGTGTCGAACCATCCATCTGCACCCTTCAACTATTGGGTATCGAAGCTAGACACCTGGCACGAACTGGCAATGTACGCAATAGAGGTGCTGGCTTGCCCGGCAGCCAGCGTTATGTCGGAACGCTGTTTCAGTGCTGCCGGAGGCATCGTCACAGATCGGCGTATCCGCCTCTCTACAGACAATGCAGACCGTCTGACTCAAATTAAAATGAATCAATCCTGGATTGGAAATGACTACGCAACACTCCAGGACCCCAACCAAGTAACATGACCAATGAACATCTGGGATGGTGTTGCGTTTCCGGGCCCTGTTTATTGAACCTCTCATCTGTATTACATTTATGACTGCATGGCGGCAAAAAGCATTGCTGCTATATCCGCACGCTTTTTGTCCACATGCAAGGCCTGGGTTGTTGTGTCTCACAAAGCGTGGCCTTCTCCTCCTGCGCCTGCTCCTGTTCCATCACGTCTGCTGCTGCTGGGTTAGCGTTGCCGCGTGGTCCCTGTTTATTGAACCACTTATCTTTATTACATTTATGACTGCATGGCGGTACAAAGCATGCTATCCGCACGCTTCTTGCCCTCATGCAAGGCCTGGGTTGTTGTGTCTCACAAAGCGTGGCCTTCTCCTCCTGCGCCTCCTCCTGTTCCATCACGTCTGCTGCTGCTGGGTTAGCGTTGCCGCGTGGTCCCTGTTTATTGAACCACTTATCTTTATTACATTTATGACTGCATGGCCGTACAAAGCCTGCTATCCGCACGCTTCTTGCCCTCATGCAAGGCCTGGGTTGTTGTGTCTCACAAAGCGTGGCCTTCTCCTCCTGCGCCTGCTCCTGTTCCATCACGTCTGCTGCTGCTGGGTTAGCGTTGCCGCGTGGTCCCTGTTTATTGAACCACTTATCTTTATTACATTTATGACTGCATGGCGGTACAAAGCCTGCTATCCGCACGCTTCTTGCCCTCATGCAAGGCCTGGGTTGTTGTGTCTCACAAAGCGTGGCCTTCTCCTCCTGCGCCTGCTCCTGTTCCATCACGTCTGCTGCTGCTGGGTTAGCGTTGCCGCGTGGTCCCTGTTTATTGAACCACTTATCTTTATTACATTTATGACTGCATGGCGGTACAAAGCCTGCTATCCGCACGCTTCTTGCCCTCATGCAAGGCCGGGGTTGTTGTGTCTCACAAAGCGTGGCCTTCTTCTCCTCCTGCGCCACCCTCCTCCTGTTCCATCACGTGTGCTGCTGCTGGGTTAGCGTTACCGGTCCCTTTTCCTGGAACCTCTTATATGTATTACATTTATGACTGCATGCCGACAAAAAACATGTTACCTGTGCAAAGAAAACAGACATTTCCCGCATTTAAAAGACAGTTTTCCCTTTGAAACTTTAAAATCGATTTTCTCAAAAACTATAAGCTCTTTTTGCTAATTTTTTTTTCCTCTTGTACCCACTCCCAAGGTGCACATACCCTGCAAATTTGGGGTATGTAGCATGTAAGGAGGCTTTACAAACCACAAAAGTTCGGGTCCCCATTGACTTCCATTATGTTCGGAGTTCGGGTCGAACACCCGAACATCGCGGCCATGTTCGGCCTGTTCGGCCCGAACCCGAACATCTAGATGTTCGCCCAACACTAGTTGACAGGAGACCATCGACACTGACATCGATTTTAAGATCCAAGAAAGCTATGGAGTGATGATTACACTCCATCGTGAATTTGAGATTCCAGTTGTTACGGTTGAGTGTAACAACAAAATCCTGCAACAGTTCAATGCCACCCGTCCAAAACATTAGCACGTCGTCTATGTACCTGTGCCACGCAACAATGTGGCACAGGTACATGACGAGGGCATCATTGCCAAAAAGAGTGCGCTCCCAACCCCCCAGGTACAGGTTCGCCAGTGAGGGGGCACAAGTGGTCCCCATGGCCGCTCCCTGCACCTGGAGGTAGTACATATCATCAAATATGAACACATTGTTCTGTAAAATGAAGGTCAGTAAATCAAGGACAAACTGATTGTGTGGCATCTCATCAATCCCCATCTCCGCAAGAAATTTGCCCACCACCTCCACTCCCTTATCCTGTGGGATACTGGAGTAGAGGGCCTCCACATCCAGGGTCACCAACAAAGAACCAGCAGGGAGCTGCAGTCCCTCAAGGATGCCCAGTAGGTGCAACGTATCACGAACATACGAAGGTAGACGATGAACATGTGGTTGAAGGTGCTTATCCACATACACACTAATGCGTTCGGTTAGTGACCCATTGCCGGAGACAATGGGCCGTCCCGGCGGTCGACTCGCGTTTTTGTGTACTTTGGGCAGGGCGTAGAATGTAGGCGTAGTCGGGTTCTCCACTTTAAGAGTCGAACCCACCTCTGCCGAAATCACGCCCCGACCAATCGCCACGTCGATAAGATCAAACAACATGCGCTGGTTAGTGATGACCCTGGATGCGGATACCCTCCGATACCACTCCTTGTTGCCAAGGATCTTCTGACACATGTAGACATATTGCTCTGTCCTCATAACCACCACGTTCCCTCCCTTGTCCGATGGTTTAACAATAATGTCCCTATTGTTACGTAATTCCATCAGAGCGCAACGCTCATCCTCTGATAAATTAGATTTCTGGTTGTTTGTTATCCATAAAGTACGGATGTCCCTCTCCACCAAAGAGACAAACGTATGGACACTAGGGCACAGGGAGAAGGGAGGGAACGCGGCGGACCTGGGCTTAAATTGTTGATTAATCTGTTCACTATTGGTTAGCCTAGGAGTCGTGAACCCAAAAAGGTCTTCCTCATCGTCCTGACCCGTTTCCTCACTCAACTTCACTAAATCCATTAATGCTCTATAATCTTGATTGGACCAATCTTTCCAATCCATGATAGCTCCCCCCAACGGGGCATTACTTTTCTTCTTATGTAAAGATCTTAGAGTGAGATTTCGACCGAACAGATGCAGATCCTTTACGAATTCAAACCTATCTAGATTGTTATTAGGGCAGAAACCAAGGCCCTTGCCCAAAAGGTCAATGGTGCCCTGAGATAGATTATAGCCAGAAATATTGACAACCTGCAAATTGCCAGATGGTGAAGATGGGGTCTGAATTGAAGGAGCTATTACATCTGTGCAGTCTGTTCCCCGTCCTCCCCTAAAAAACCCATAGAGGAGGACTGGGAGCCAGAAGGTCCACATGCTCCCAGGTCAGATTCACTTTCCTCCCCCTGGGAGTCAGTGGCACTTGTAAGATATTTATTAATTGGACCCACCTGCTTGTTTTTACCTTGCTTCTCTCTTTTTTTCTTACTCTCTTTATCCTTAAGGGTTTTCGGCAGAATCTTACCTCCCACTGATCTTGTTACTGGACGATGAGGAATATCAGGGTGTAAATCAGTTGAGGATACAGAACTTTTGTCTGCTCCCCCAACTGATGAGTCAGAATCTTCAACAGCACTAGAGCTAGCTGGAGCCTCAGCAGGCGCCTGTGGTGATGGTTTTTTCGGAGGATGTCTAGGTGGAATAGGTTTTTTGCCTTTAGGGGGCGCTTTGTCCCACTTATAGGCGTAACCAAACCTATACGCGATTTTGTCGCGCTCAAATTTGATGTCCTTCCTGGTGACAATCTCTTTATTATATTTTGCGATATGAGTTTTTAAATTGTCGTTTCTTGTAATATATAGAGGGTGTTCCCTTACAGTATGTAGAGATTCCAAAACCGCGGTGATTTTTTTCTCAATATCAACCAAATCAACCTCTTCAAGCTCCTGCATCAGCTCCAGCATCACCCTAGAGCATTTCTCAAAATTGTCTTCCCATCTTGACCTAAAACCTTCAGGCAAATTCTTTTTAAATGGAAAAATTTGGATGCGTAGCCATAGGGGAATTTTCCCCTCGGACAAATAATTTTTATTGAACTTGATATTCCACCATATTCTACTTTTTTGTTCATATAGCTTTTCTAGTTTCCTGAAACCTGAATTAATGAGTTGTACCGCCCCCCTAACCCCCCTCTCCCGTGCGCACTCCTCCCCAACCTGTTGCACGATCTCGTCCCACTGTAGCATGGCCAAATGATTAGAGCAGGTCAATCACTTTCTCTCCACCTCCTAAAAAACCCCCCTTGATCGCTGACCTTAGGGCTGAACCCTTTAATAAATCTAGTAAACAATCTCTCGAAGTTAAGGGCAGCGTCAAATAGGGTAATATAAAGACTATACAAAAATTGTTATATACCTCACAAAAAAGTCTCACTCATGCACATGCCAACGAAAATGAATGGCTAAGTGAAAAAGGAATGAGAATTGGCTCTTAGGTGCATGAGAAAGACAAACAACATTTTATTAATAACAATCACATATACATGCACAGTAAATACAAAAACACAAAACCAAAGACCCTATAAAAATCCCCCCCCACAACTAAACCCATAAAAATTCTCCCCATGCGCTAGACCAACACCAAAAAAAGGGGGCTGCAGTCCCCAGTGTGGCAAACTCTAGGACTCCTGTGCTCCAGAGGAGGGCAAAAGATGATGCTGATGAAAAAATGTGGCTATAATCACAATGGCACATAGATGATAAAGTTCATAACAGCCAGGCGGCTGAGGAATGGCATATGATGGCAAACCGGTGTTAGTATATTAGTGATCAATAGATGCAGTTAATAGCAGCCATGCAGGAAGTGCTGTAAATATTTCAAATGCAGAAAATCTGGCTGTTAGCTTATTGGAGGCAAGAAGACAGCAAAAAAGCAATGACAACTTCCATGGTAGATATGGAACAGGCTGTTGACAAGATGTTCAGCAAAACGAAGCAATAGATGTGTGTGGCACATGCAAGGAAAATCCCTCAATCGCAGGGCATGAATTAATTGCAGATGAACAGCAGGCAAACAAGATTATCCGACGATCAAATAACGACATCAAACAGTCCCCCAATCGCAGGGTATGGATGCACTATAAACGTGCTGGATGGAGATGTCATATAGTTACCAGTCCTTTGGGTGAAGGGTTCACACAGTGGTGCAGTTGGAAACTTGAATTGCCATAGGTGCCATGTGTAGCCAGCAAAGTGTCCTCCAAGTAGCACAGTGATCCCAATGGTGTGGAAGCTGAGGAGCGCTGTCAGGAGAAGCCTGACATGTTTCGCCGCAACTAGCGGCTTTTTCAAAGGCAGACAGCGGAGACATGTGTATGGACGCCATAATGGCGTCCATAAATACTGACCGCGGCTGCGCAGCTCCGCCCGCCCGCCCCCCAGAGACAGCCCCGCCATCCCCACACGCCCACCAACAGACGTGTGGGCGGCGAACATCCGGAGCGCAAATGCGCTCCAAACGACACCATGCCGGAAGTGCCCTGTGACACACGGCAGAAGGCGTCCAAGGAGTCGCCGCCCATAGGGGAGGACGGGGAAGGAGGGGACAGGCAGGCAAAACAGCGCAGCCGCGGCCAGCGTGGGGAAATATCTGAAAGCACAAAATTTAGCAGCAGATATGCAGAAAATATGAATAACAAAAAAGAAAAAATCAACAAACACCCCTGTCTTTCGTGCCCATGTCCTGGACAACTACAGGGATGATAATTACATAAAAATGACATTTGATCATAAATAACCCCACAAGCGCGGAAATCCGCGACAGCAGGCGATGGCATCCCAGAAAAACCGGGCACACCATGTCCGCGGACGCGGGCACCCGCGCACGCAGGTAAATCACCACACAAATATACATATATATGGGAGATGGAGAGAAACCCGCTCGTATAGAAAAACATATCACTGTGGGGGTATCATGAATGAATCCCCCCATCAGTGAATAAATTGGCCAATAAAAAAGAGAAGCTACAACTGAAGAAAAATCCTGAAACGAGAACGCGACCCAAAAGGGGTTAAAGGAGCCAGGGATGTATGGGCCCCTGCGGTTGGTTACTTGGAAGGCACAAAGGAAGAAGGGGGGAGGGGGGAAGAAAAAAGATGAAAGAAAGAGGAAGTAAAAAGAATAAGAAGAACAGGAGAGAAAGGAAAACGGAAAGAAAGAGGGAGGGAAACAGGGAGAAGGGGAAGGGAAAGAGAGGGGAGGGAGAAGGTTGGAGGGGAAAGGGGGGGAGGAAGAAATAACGAGAAAGAAGGGAGAGGAAAAAGGAAAAACTAGAGATGAAGGGAAAGAGCAGACAAAATAAAGAATGGCAAAAAAAAAAAAAAAAAAAAAAAGTATCATGAATGTCAATAAAAGTTATTTGGGCAAGAACACTCGATAGTTGATACTATCGTTCAAGCCCTTTGGTACCGTGGCATTGAGGTTGAAAATCCAGCGGGATTCCAACTGTAGGAGGGCTCTATCAATGTCGCCACCTCGAGGGTGTACATGTATCCTATCCAGCCCCACAAAGTGGGAGGTAAGATTCTGCCGAAAACCCTTAAGGATAAAGAGAGTAAGAAAAAAAGAGAGAAGCAAGGTAAAAACAAGCAGGTGGGTCCAATTAATAAATATCTTACAAGTGCCACTGACTCCCAGGGGGAGGAAAGTGAATCTGACCTGGGAGCATGTGGACCTTCTGGCTCCCAGTCCTCCTCTATGGGTTTTTTAGGGGAGGACGGGGAACAGACTGCACAGATGTAATAGCTCCTTCAATTCAGACTCCATCTTCACCATCTGGCAATTTGCAGGTTGTCAATATTTCTGGCTATAATCTATCTCAGGGCACCATTGACCTTTTGGGCAAGGGCCTTGGTTTCTGCCCTAATAACAATCTAGATAGGTTTGAATTCGTAAAGGATCTGCATCTGTTCGGTCGAAATCTCACTCTAAGATCTTTACATAAGAAGAAAAGTAATGCCCCGTTGGGGGGAGCTATCATGGATTGGAAAGATTGGTCCAATCAAGATTATAGAGCATTAATGGATTTAGTGAAGTTGAGTGAGGAAACGGGTCAGGACGATGAGGAAGACCTTTTTGGGTTCACGACTCCTAGGCTAACCAATAGTGAACAGATTAATCAACAATTTAAGCCCAGGTCCGCCGCGTTCCCTCCCTTCTCCCTGTGCCCTAGTGTCCATACGTTTGTCTCTTTGGTGGAGAGGGACATCCGTACTTTATGGATAACAAACAACCAGAAATCTAATTTATCAGAGGATGAGCGTTGCGCTCTGATGGAATTACGTAACAATAGGGACATTATTGTTAAACCATCGGACAAGGGAGGGAACGTGGTGGTTATGAGGACAGAGCAATATGTCTACATGTGTCAGAAGATCCTTGGCAACAAGGAGTGGTATCGGAGGGTATCCGCATCCAGGGTCATCACTAACCAGCGCATGTTGTTTGATCTTATCGACGTGGCGATTGGTCGGGGCGTGATTTCGGCAGAGGTGGGTTCGACTCTTAAAGTGGAGAACCCGACTACGCCTACATTCTACGCCCTGCCCAAAGTACACAAAAACGCGAGTCGACCGCCGGGACGGCCCATTGTCTCCGGCAATGGGTCACTAACCGAACGCATTAGTGTGTATGTGGATAAGCACCTTCAACCACATGTTCATCGTCTACCTTCGTATGTTCGTGATACGTTGCACCTACTGGGCATCCTTGAGGGACTGCAGCTCCCTGCTGGTTCTTTGTTGGTGACCCTGGATGTGGAGGCCCTCTACTCCAGTATCCCACAGGATAAGGGAGTGGAGGTGGTGGGCAAATTTCTTGCGGAGATGGGGATTGATGAGATGCCACACAATCAGTTTGTCCTTGATTTACTGACCTTCATTTTACAGAACAATGTGTTCATATTTGATGATATGTACTACCTCCAGGTGCAGGGAGCGGCCATGGGGACCACTTGTGCCCCCTCACTGGCGAACCTGTACCTGGGGGGTTGGGAGCGCACTCTTTTTGGCAATGATGCCCTCGTCATGTACCTGTGCCACATTGTTGCGTGGCACAGGTACATAGACGACGTGCTAATGTTTTGGACGGGTGGCATTGAACTGTTGCAGGATTTTGTTGTTACACTCAACCGTAACAACTGGAATCTCAAATTCACGATGGAGTGTAATCATCACTCCATAGCTTTCTTGGATCTTAAAATCGATGTCAGTGTCGATGGTCTCCTGTCAACCAATCTGTATCGTAAACCTACTGCATCGAATGCATACCTGCACGCCAGCAGTGCACATCCTACACACACAATTCGTGGCATCCCTACGGGTCAATATTTGAGGGCTCGCCGAAATTGCAGTGATGAAATCACTTTTGAAAAGGAAGCCAAATTACTACGCTCTCGTTTTAGAGAGAGAGGTTACAAAGATCGTTGGCTTAAAAAGGCCTACAAACGTGCGAAAACGTCGGACCGTACGACTCTTTTGATTAAAAAGAATAAAGATGATTCTAGCTGTAATCTTACCCGTTTAATCACCCGATTTAACGATCAAAATAGAGAGATTGACAGGATACTTGCTCGACATTGGCATGTGCTAACGAATGACAGAATAGTGAGGGATTTTGTATCATGTTCCCCTCAGGTCACTTACAAACGCAGTAAAACCCTGCGAAACTGCGTAACGTCCAGTCATTTCTGGGGCAAAACTGGTCCCCGGAGACACTGTATAGTTACGGGCACTTATAGCTGTGGGGGCTGTGTTTACTGCCAATATTTACAGATTGGGAGGTCTGTAATGTTACCCAATGGACGACAATGGAACTTAAGACATTTTGTTAACTGCAACACAGTGGGGGTCATCTATCTACTCTACTGCAGATGTGGATGTTTCTACATCGGTAAGACATCAAGAGCTTTTAAGGAAAGGATTAAAAATCATGTGGGTGACATTGCAAACTGCAATTTTAAATCCCCAATCTCTAGACATGTACATTTGGAACACAGAGGAGATCCCAGCTTTATTAAATTTGTGGGGCTGGATAGGATACATGTACACCCTCGAGGTGGCGACATTGATAGAGCCCTCCTACAGTTGGAATCCCGCTGGATTTTCAACCTCAATGCCACGGTACCAAAGGGCTTGAACGATAGTATCAACTATCAAGTGTTCTTGCCCAAATAACTTTTATTGACATTCATGATACTTTTTTTTTTTTTTTTTTTTTTTTTTTTTTTGCCATTCTTTATTTTGTCTGCTCTTTCCCTTCATCTCTAGTTTTTCCTTTTTCCTCTCCCTTCTTTCTCGTTATTTCTTCCTCCCCCCCTTTCCCCTCCAACCTTCTCCCTCCCCTCTCTTTCCCTTCCCCTTCTCCCTGTTTCCCTCCCTCTTTCTTTCCGTTTTCCTTTCTCTCCTGTTCTTCTTATTCTTTTTACTTCCTCTTTCTTTCATCTTTTTTCTTCCCCCCTCCCCCCCTCCCCCCTTCTTCCTTTGAGCCTTCCAAGTAACCAACCGCAGGGGCCCATACATCCCTGGCTCCTTTAACCCCTTTTGGGTCGCGTTCTCGTTTCAGGATTTTTCTTCAGCTGTAGCTTCTCTTTTTTATTGGCCAATTTATTCACTGATGGGGGGATTCATTCATGATACCCCCACAGTGATATGTTTTTCTATACGAGCGGGTTTATCTCCATCTCCCATATATATGTATATTTGTGTGGTGATTTACCTGCGTGCGCAGGTGCCCGCGTCCGCGGACATGGTGTGCCCGGTTTTTCTGGGATGCCATCGCCTGCTGTCGCGGATTTCCGCGCTTGTGGGGTTATTTATGATCAAATGTCATTTTTATGTAATTATCATCCCTGTAGTTGTCCAGGACATGGGCACGAAAGACAGGGGTGTTTGTTGATTTTTTCTTTTTTGTTATTCATATTTTCTGCATATCTGCTGCTAAATTTTGTGCTTTCAGATATTTCCCCACGCTGGCCGCGGCTGCGCTGTTTTGCCTGCCTGTCCCCTCCTTCCCCGTCCTCCCCTATGGGCGGCGACTCCTTGGACGCCTTCTGCCGTGTGTCACAGGGCACTTCCGGCATGGTGTCGTTTGGAGCGCATTTGCGCTCCGGATGTTCGCCGCCCACACGTCTGTTGGTGGGCGTGTGGGGATGGCGGGGCTGTCTCTGGGGGGCGGGCGGGCGGAGCTGCGCAGCCGCGGTCAGTATTTATGGACGCCATTATGGCGTCCATACACATGTCTCCGCTGTCTGCCTTTGAAAAAGCCGCTAGTTGCGGCGAAACATGTCAGGCTTCTCCTGACAGCGCTCCTCAGCTTCCACACCATTGGGATCACTGTGCTACTTGGAGGACACTTTGCTGGCTACACATGGCACCTATGGCAATTCAAGTTTCCAACTGCACCACTGTGTGAACCCTTCACCCAAAGGACTGGTAACTATATGACATCTCCATCCAGCACGTTTATAGTGCATCCATACCCTGCGATTGGGGGACTGTTTGATGTCGTTATTTGATCGTCGGATAATCTTGTTTGCCTGCTGTTCATCTGCAATTAATTCATGCCCTGCGATTGAGGGATTTTCCTTGCATGTGCCACACACATCTATTGCTTCGTTTTGCTGAACATCTTGTCAACAGCCTGTTCCATATCTACCATGGAAGTTGTCATTGCTTTTTTGCTGTCTTCTTGCCTCCAATAAGCTAACAGCCAGATTTTCTGCATTTGAAATATTTACAGCACTTCCTGCATGGCTGCTATTAACTGCATCTATTGATCACTAATATACTAACACCGGTTTGCCATCATATGCCATTCCTCAGCCGCCTGGCTGTTATGAACTTTATCATCTATGTGCCATTGTGATTATAGCCACATTTTTTCATCAGCATCATCTTTTGCCCTCCTCTGGAGCACAGGAGTCCTAGAGTTTGCCACACTGGGGACTGCAGCCCCCTTTTTTTGGTGTTGGTCTAGCGCATGGGGAGAATTTTTATGGGTTTAGTTGTGGGGGGGGATTTTTATAGGGTCTTTGGTTTTGTGTTTTTGTATTTACTGTGCATGTATATGTGATTGTTATTAATAAAATGTTGTTTGTCTTTCTCATGCACCTAAGAGCCAATTCTCATTCCTTTTTCACTTAGCTATTATCTAACTTACCTTAGATACCAGTTCAGTTTTGGAAAAAAATAAAAGCCTACCTTCAAAACTCAATCAATCATTACACACATCTTTAAAACTCTTGGGCTCTTAGGGCCCTTTTCACTACACGTGGCACAATGTGGCTACATCACACCGCAGCCAAACTGAAACCAATGCATGGCGATGGAACAGTTTCCATTACGTGCTGGTCAAGCGGTGCGAAGCGATCCAAGAATCTACAGCATACTGCGTCCCGTCTCCTCATATCTAGAGTTGGGCCGAACGGTTCGCCGGCGAACGTGGTTCGCGCAAACTTAGGTGGTTCGCGTGCGGGTACCGCACGCGAACGTTTTGCGGAAGAAGTTCGGTTCGCCCCATAATGCACCTGAGGGTCAACTTTGACCCTCTACATCACAGTCAGCAGGCCCAGTGTAGCCAATTAGGCTACACTAGCCCCTGGAGCCCCACCCCCCTTATATAAGGCAGGCAGCGGCGGCCATTACGGCCACTCGTGTGCCTGCATTAGTGAGAGTAGGGCGAGCTGCTGCAGTCTCTCATATAGGGAAAGATTAGTTAGGCTTAACTTCTTCCTGGCTGCATACCTGTTCTGTTCAGTGAGCCCTCAGCCCACTGCATACCTGTACTGTGATCCTGCCACTGCATACCTGTTCAGTGATCCTGCCACTGCATACCTGTTCTGTGAACCCACCCACCACCACTGCATACCTGTTCAGTGATCCTGCCACTGCATACCTGTTCTGTGAACCCACCCACCACTGCATACCTGTTCAGTGATCCTGCTGCCACTGCATACCTGTTCTGTGAACCCACCCACCACTGCATACCTGTTCAGTGATCCTGCCACTGCATACTTGTTCTGTGAACCCACCCACCACCACTGCATACCTGTTCAGTGATCCTGCCACTGCATACCTGTTCTGTGAACCCACCACTGCATACCTGTTCTGTGAACCCACCCACCACTGCATACCTGTTCAGTGATCCTGCTGCCACTGCATACCTGTTCTGTGAACCCACCCACCACTGCATACCTGTTCAGTGATCCTGCCACTGCATACTTGTTCTGTGAACCCACCCACCACCACTGCATACCTGTTCAGTGATCCTGCCACTGCATACCTGTTCTGTGAACCCACCACTGCATACCTGTTCTGTGAACCCACCCACCACTGCATACCTGTTCAGTGATCCTGCTGCCACTGCATACCTGTTCTGTGAACCCACCCACCACTGCATACCTGTTCAGTGATCCTGCCACTGCATACTTGTTCTGTGAACCCACCCACCACCACTGCATACCTGTTCAGTGATCCTGCCACTGCATACCTGTTCTGTGAACCCACCACTGCATACCTGTTCTGTGAACCCACCCACCACTGCATACCTGTTCAGTGATCCTGCTGCCACTGCATACCTGTTCTGTGAACCCACCATTGCATACCTGTTCTGTGAACCCACCACTGCATACCTGTTCAGTGAACCCGCCACTGCATACCTGTTCAGTGAACCCGCCACTGCATACCTGTTCTGTTCAGTGGAGTTTGGTGTGTCAGTGTGAAGCAGTACCTTAATTACACTACCTGATTGATGTATACACATGCAAGATGTTTTAAAGCACTTTAGGCCTGTCATTTAGCATTCAATGTGATTTCTGCCCTTAAAACGCTGCTTTTCGTCAAATCCAGATTTTTCCCGGGGACTTTTGGCGTGTATCCCACTCCGCCATGCCCCCTCCAGGTGTTAGACCCCTTGAAACATCTTTTCCATCACTTTTGTGGCCAGCATAATTATTTTTTTTTTCAAAGTTCGCATACCCATTGACGTCTATTGCGGTTTGCGAACTTTAACGCGAACCGAACCTTCCGCGGAAGTTCGCGAACCCGGTTCGCGAACCTAAAATCGGAGGTTCGGCCCAACTCTACTCATATCAGGAGATGCAGAAATTACGTGAATGGAAGCAGATTCAGAAGTGATGGGATGTGGCACGGTAGTCCCATTGCATCCCTTCTGCCAGTGGAAAAGGGCCTTTATGCAGATATAAACTTAGAACACTAGTGTCTTGGCCACAATGCAGTCTTGCCTATAAATCTTGGGGTGGGGGGCGCATTTTATTTTTCTTGTGTGACATTGGGCCTGGTGCAGTAAAGTCCGGTAAAGTAGCTTGTTAACCCGGGAATGCGTGTGGCACAAAGCTGGTTCACTAGTATATGTGCTCCCTTTGCATGGCAACTTTACCAGACTTTACTGCATCAGGTCCTTTGTCACCAAGCTTGTTTGCATGACTGTCACTTGGGAATGAAGTCACTTTAAAATTCCAAAAACTAGGGGCGCCCATTGGGTAGATCGATAACAAAGAATATCTGGGTAGATCCCACAACGTCCACCTTAAGGTGGCCACACACGATACAATAAAATGATCCAATTTTACAGCAATTCGATGAAAACGACCGTATCTTCCGAAAAAATCGAACGCTTTCTTTTCATTCGACTGAAAAATCTGATCGGATTTACCATTTTTTTCGATTTATATTGATCCGGAATGCCAGATATTTCACTTCAATTTTTTTAAAGATTGTATGGTGTGTGTTAGATTGTCAATTTATTAATATACACACCCTAGCAATTTTCTCAGAGTTTCCAATCAGCTTTATCATAATTGGGGAAAAACTGAACATACGTGCGTTGTACATTGGTCATATTTTTGAAATGTTACAATCAGTTAGAAAAATTGATTGCAATTCTTAAATTGAACAGATATTTAAAAAATTGTATGGTGTGTGGCCACCTTAAGTGAGTGCTGCAGAGATGGATCATAAACCTAGCAGATATTAGCTCCCACCAAATCCTGCTAAAAAAAAAGCCAGGTGACCATCTGGGCAAAAACCGCTATCTTGCCTAGGGCTCCAATTCATCTTAAAGTGGTCTGAAAGCCAGCATTTCTACTTTGCTCTAAAAGATTCCTCACAGCTTGAAAGCTACTATCCCAGAATTTTTTTTCAGAACATCACTGAAATGGTTAAACAAAAGCACTTTGTCCTGCTATTCAGCTTCAATCCACATACAAACCGTAGAGAACAGTCACTTTCTTTACATTCCAATGTTGTTACAATGTGTGTAAACACAGTGTAACAAGTGGAAACGAGCTCTCTGTGCTTCAGACACACACACGCAGTTCAGAAAAGCTCATTAGAAGATGTTAATATATAATAAAAAGCAGTTTGAATAAAATGCAATGTCAGCTTTCAGGGTACAATAAACTACACTTTTTGAAACTTGTAATTTGTAAGCAGACAATATTCAGACCACTTTAATCCTTTTCTGGAGTGCTGCCTCTATCTTTTTCTTTTGGATACTTGAAGAGTGGAGTGGTAAACCATTGAAGGCCGAGTGATAGCATTCAGGGACCTTTGGTTCTATTCCCAGCCAATGGGAGTTGGCTTTTGACATGCTACAAATCCTTAAGCAAGCTCATTTTTCTCTTGGATTGATCATAATGGTACATGCTAGGCTGGCTTCAGCATGTAGTGTTGTTGGTGGTATAGTGGTTATGTGAGTTACCTACTACACACTGAGACCTGGGTTCAATTCCCAGCCACGGTATGTAAGTTGGATTTTGAAATACTACAATTCCCTGGAAGATGAGACCCTCCTCCCTCTGGGAGGAGGGAGGGAGTGAGGAGAGAGAGAAGGGTAATGTAAGGAATAACAATCAGCTAGGAACAAGCCTACAAGAGTCTAATTAAACTCTCCCTAGCAGAGTCTGTCAGCAGCTGTCCCTTAACTAATTACTGTAGGCAGACGAGTGAGTAAATCGACTGGAGAACCTTGCCTTTTATAAGGGGGTGAGTGTAGTGAGTGTAGTCTGATTGGTGATAATGTGCCTGCTGACTGTGATGTTGAGGGTCAAAGTTCTGCTCAATGGAGCATAATGGGGCAAATCGAACGTCCGCAAAAGTTCGCTTTCGCCGGCGAATGCGAACCACCTAAAGTTTGCCTGGAATTGTTTGCGGGCGAACCGTTCGGGTCATCTCTACATACATGTTATGCTCACAAAAACTGCTACGTATGTTAAGGTAATAGTGGGAACAAGTTAAAAAAAATCCAAAAATACAATGCTGTTTTTGAGAAAATCAATTTTGAAAATGCAAAGGAAAAATAGTTTTTAAACTATTACTATTGCAGCTTATTTTTTTTTTTTGTCTACCAGTCCCCACTATTTGCTTTAACATACACAGCAACTTTGGTGAAGATCGCATGCTATTAATCGCTAAAATCAGCACAAAATTACACAAAAATTATTTGAAACTGCAAAATGACGATTATGACTACAAAAAAAATTATTATGTTTTCCTCAAAATTTCGCATTAAGATTTTGCAACGTCATTTAAAATGACGATGAAAAATGACGGTTATGACAAGTACCCTTAGAAGGGTACTTATCCGTTAGCCGGGCGCATCCGGCAGGTGGCGCTAATTACTATTCCCCCTCCAGGCCGACATGGATAGTAGGGAAAGATGTAACTCTGGTGGAGTTTTGTCGCCACCTAGAGGATGCGCCTGGCTAACGGATAAGTACCCTTAGAAGTAATAGAGACAGCATAAAAGCACATCAAGTGCAAACTGATGGTAAAGTATGCGCTGGGGTGCCGCTGAGCCCCTCCCCCCCCAAAAAAAAATAATCAGTCAGGTTGAAAGGTCATATTAATTTTTGTCTACAGAATTAAAGTATCCAGAATATTCCCAATATTGAAACCAGTCACGGTTATATCTAGGTATCTAGGGAAAAATCTGCCATGCTGATAAGCCAGCTCTTTAAGCCCCCTACGACCGCGTCATGCCGAATGGCGTGATCGCAGCGGCAGCCCCTGGACAGCCGAACGCTGTGATTGGCTGGCGGGGGGAGGGATGTTGGGGTTTAAAAAAAAAAATTAAATCGTAAAATGTATTTAAAAAAAGGAAATAAATATTTATATCAAAGCAAACAAACACTGGGGGAGCAATCAGAGCCCACTAACAGAAAGCTCTGTTGGCGGGCAGAAAAGGGGGGAGGAATAACTTGTGTGCTGAGATGTACAGCCCTGCAGTGAGGCCAAAGCTGCAGTGGCCTAAATAGCAAAAAGAGCCTGGTCACTAGGGGGATGTAAGCCTATGGTCCTCAAGTGGTTAAGTAAATGATTGATAATGGGATCATTCAGTATCGATTGGGTCCAGCAGCCTCTTGGTTTTTTTCATATGTTGAGAAGAAATTAAAAAAAAATCACAAAAAATTGTACTGTAAAGGCCTTGTTCACATCATAAATCGCCAGCGCTCGCGCTTGCGTTTTGTGTGCAATCGCTTTTAGTGCCTCTCGGCGCTTACCTGCGCGTTAGCGATTTTTTGTACACCGCTTTTCTAAGCGCTTTTGCAGAGCGATTTTTTGCGTTTTACGTCACTCAGGAAGGGAACTCTTTGACCCGGAAAAGAATAAATACAATGTATTAATTCTTAAAAGCGCTCAGGAAATCGCTATACAAAGCGCTTTTTTAAGCTCTTAGCGATTTCCCTATACCTTCCATTGAGTCAAAATGCTCAGAAAATGGTACAGGCAGTGCTTTGGTCAGCATCGAAATGCAAAATCATCTCAAAGGGAATCATTGCACAAGCGCTTTAAGGGCTTATAAAAAAAATGAAAAAAAAAATGAAAAAGGTGTGAACAAGCCCTTAAAGAGAACCCAAGGTGGGGTTCAGACAGTGCTAGCTGCACACAGAGGCTGGGTCTGCCTATACTGCCCAGTCTCTGTTGCTATCCGGATACCCCCTAAGCCCCCCCTGCGCTCTGCTATCCCCCATAAATCACAGCCGCGCTGTCGACATGCAGCGTGTCGCAGCGGGCTGTGTTTACCTCTATATTGTCAGTCTGCTGCTCCCTCCGCCTCCTGCAGAGCTCCGGTCCCCGCCCGCGTCCCTTCTCTCCCCGATGATTGGAGGGAAGGGACGCAGGTGGGGACCGGAGCTATGCAGAAGGCGGAGGGAGCAGCAGACTGACAGTACATGGGGAAACACAACCCGCACAACGCGGCTGTGATTTATGGGGGATAGCAGATAGCAGGGGGAACTTAGGGGGGATCTGGATAGCAACAGAGGCTGGGCTGTATAGGCAGATCCAGCCTCTGTGTGTAGATAGCATTGTCAGAACACCGCCTCGGGTTCGCTTTAATGAGCACCTTTAGACTACAACAGTAACATAAAACGGTGACTGACTATAGTAGGGATTGTGAACTTCTCTGAGGACAGTTAGTGACATGACTATGTACTTTGTAAAGTGCTGCAGAAGATGTCAGTGCGATATAAATACATAATAGTAGTATGGTAGGACATTAGATTGTGACTAGGGTAGCTCCCCGGAGGACAGTCAGTGACTTGACTATGTACCGTGTATACTCGCATATAAGCAGACCCGCATATAAGCCGACCCCCCAACTTTTACCTGAAAAACCAGGGAAAAATGATTGACCTCCATATAAGCCGGGGGTAGGAAATTCTGTATTGGTGCAGGCCGCGTGATCCCCCCAGCGTGTCCCAGTATAGCTAGTATAGTGCCCAGTATTGGTAGGTAGTGTACCAGTATAGCTAGTATAGTGCCCAGTTTAGCTAGTATAGTGCCCAGTTTAGCTAGTATAGTGCCTAGTATAGCCAGTATAGTGCCCAGTATAGTACCCAGTATAGCCAGTATATGCCCAGTATAGCCAGTATAGTGCCCAGTATAGGTAGGTAGTGTCCAGTATAGCTAGTATAGTGCCCAGTATAGCTAGTAAAGGGGGTAGGAAATTCTGTATTGGTGCAGGCCGCGTGATCCCCCCAGCGTGTCCCAGTATAGCTAGTATAGTGCCCAGTATTGGTAGGTAGTGTACCAGTATAGCTAGTATAGTGCCCAGTTTAGCTAGTATAGTGCCCAGTTTAGCTAGTATAGTGCCTAGTATAGCCAGTATAGTGCCCAGTATAGTACCCAGTATAGCCAGTATATGCCCAGTATAGCCAGTATAGTGCCCAGTATAGGTAGGTAGTGTCCAGTATAGCTAGTATAGTGCCCAGTATAGTTAGTAAAGTGCCCAGTATAGCTAGTATAGTGCCCCAGTATAGCTAGTATAGTGCCCCAGTATAGCTAGTATAGTGCCCCAGTATAGCTAGTATAGTGCCTCAGTATAGCTAGTATAGTGCCCAGTATAGCTAGTATAGTGCCCCAGTATAGCTAGTATAGTGCCCAGTATAGCTAGTAAAGTGCCCAGTTTAGCTAATATAGTGCCCAGTATAGCTAGTATAGTGCCCAGTATAGGTAGGTAGTGCCCAGTATAGGTAGGTAGTGACCAGTATAGTTCCAAGTATAGGTAGGTAGTGGCCAGTATAGCTCCCCACTCCCCTTGCTGCTATTACCTGTTTAGGCAGCGGCTTCCTCTTCCCTGGTGCTTCCTCCTCCCCGCTCTCATGCGTGTATGAAGTGATCACAGCAGCGCGCCCGGCGCTGCTGCTGTGACGATGCAGGGGGCAGGAAAGAGTGCGGCTCCCTGTAGCGGCGATCTGTATCACCGTTACCAGGGGAACCGCTCTTTCCTGCCCCCTGCATCGTCACAGCAGCAGTGCCGGGCGCGCTGCTGTGATCACTTCATACACGCATGAGAGCGGGAAAGAGGAAGCGCCGAGGAAGAGGAAGCCGCTGCCTAAACAAGTAATAGCAGTGGCAGCGGCCGCGGGGGGAGCGGGGAGGGGGGAGCGGGGGCCGCGGACCACGGACCACCAGAAAAGACTTGCATACAAGCCGACCCCCCAACTTTTGACCCCCTTTTTGGGGGTCAAAAATTCGGCTTGTATGCGAGTATATACGGGGTATGCTTTATAAGTACTTTGAAAGATGTCAGCCTCACATAAATACACAATAATAATCATTACCATCATCATCATCATTATCAATCAAGTGTTTTTTCAAATTCTGTTACATGTTTGAACTAGTTATTCCACTTTTAAATGGAGGTGAAAAAGTATTTTATGATTCATGATTGCTTTGCCTGTCTTGTGGGTGCTGGTGGTGAACAGTAGAGCTTAGAAAAATATTCCTAGATCTATGGCCATTGTATATGCATTAGTATTTTTCATTCCCACTACGGTCCCAACTGGCCTAATTCACTTGCAATACAATTTATCTGGACCAAGAAGAAAGTCTCAGCCTAGCTATAAGATGGGGCCGAGGAAATAAAACGAATTCGGGATCCAGAGCTACAATTCACAAACCAAAATATAAAGTTTAGCTGAGAAGAACAGAAATAACTTATATCCCTAACATCCACAATGAGTTACCATAAAACGATGGCGATCGGAGCCAACAGAGAGGCGTCACGGAAGACACGGCGCCAACACAAACCATGGATATTAAATATAGAGACGTTATAGTTTACTGTTTGTTCTTTTTCATATTTAAGAAAAAAATGCCTTTATCTACCTGAAAATGTAACTATTTTAAGGTTAGGTTTTCCTGCTTTATTCCGATAATCAGGGCAGCCATCAGGGGGGACAACTGACACTGCAGTGAGGGGCCCAGAGCTTCTGGGGGCCCTGCCCCCCCCCCCAAAGCGCTGAAAGGGCCGCATGTGGCCTGTGTGGCTACCTATACTGGGGCACCACCTATACTTGGCTACTTACTTATACTGGGGTGCCTATAGCTTGCTACCTATACCGGGGGCACCTGTACCTGGCTAACTTATACTAGTGCACCACCCACACCAGGTTACCTATACTGGGGGCAACTATAACAGGCTACCTATACCGGGGCACCACCTATAGTTGAATACGTAGACTGGGGCACCTCTATATTGCTGGCCTATACTGGGGCACCAGCTATACCAGGCTACCTATACTGTGGTCATCTACACCAGGCTACCTATACTGGGGGAAGCTATAAATTGCTACCTATACTGGGGAAACCTATGCCTGGCTACCTATACTGGGGGCACCTATGCCTGGATATCTATACTGGGGTCACCTATGCCTGACTAGGGCAGGTGATGAGCTGAGACAGAAGGGGACAAGAGGTAACACAGGGCTATAAAAGAGGCACAGGGGGCACAGAGGCGGACAAAAGAGGCACAAGGAGGAAAGAGATGAGATGGGAACATGAGGTCACACAGAGGGACACAGAAGAGGCACAAACTGAGGTGAGACAGAGGGGGACAAAAGAGGCACAGGAAGAAAAGAGGGGGACAAAAGAGAACAGATAAAGGATAAGAACCGACCTACAAATCCCTATCTCATGTGTTAACCGGGGACTACCTGTATTTTGCTAGTATTTGGTTCCACCCACAACATGCCATGGTCACGCCCACTTTTTTGCCACATCAGGTTGTGCATGCCAATTTCTTCAGTGTTGGAGCCATGCACATTTTGCGCCGCAGCACACTTCATGCACGGACACGGGGGTGGGGTGGCTAGTGGGCAAGCACAGCAACCAGTGGGTCGGCCCAGGGAGGGGGGAGACAGGCCTGATGATGTGTGAGTAAACCAGTGCTTCATCTCTGCAGATAGGCTCCCAGTGACAGCTCTCCTGATAATTCATTGGCGGTCATAAGACTTCTGTGTGGCTGTACAAACACTCCTGATAACAGAATAGTGACAAAAAGAAAAAAAATGAATAAACAGCAGCCATATCAGTGTGATATACAACATTATTTAAACCTCAGACTGATGCTTTAAACCCTTAAAACCAAAATTAGAAAATAGAAACTCCGGGAAAGTGCTATTTAAAATTAGTGCTACAGATAAAATGATTTAAACCATAAGTTTATTTTCACTTAAAGAGAAACCGTGACCAAGAATTGAACTTTTTCCCAATCAGTAGCTGATACCCCCATTTACATGAGAAATCTATTCCTTTTCACATACGGATCATCAGGGGGATCTGTATGGCTGATATTGTGGTGAAACCCCTCCCACAGGAAACTGTCAGGACAATGATCCTGACAGTTTCCTGTCTGTGAACCTCGTTGCATTGTGGGAAATAGCTGTTTACAGCTGTTTCCAACTGCCCAAAAAGCAAGCAGCATCTATTTCCAGTGACACCACCTGCCAGCAGTAAAAATGTCACCATGTGATGATAAATGTCAGAATGTAAATCAGGAAGAGAAAAGCTTTTACAATGGGCAAACACTGACTAAATCATTTAAACATAATTATTGTAAAAATGAAGCACTTTTTTTTTTAATTACATTATTTTCACTGGCGTTCCCCTTTAAGTATTTTTTCTTTACAACAGGCGTTTATGGTACAAGAACAGTTTTCTGAATTAACCCTAAAGATCCGAATCCTTTGTCATGTCTGCAAAGTCATCTTAAGATAGCAGTGGGAATGTCATTTTTAAAGGGTACCTGACCTTGGTAAAAAAAATATAAGAAATGGTCATATATGGGGCTTGTTCAGGGCCCCCATAATCTCTATGGCCCCATAACTTAACTGGCCTCACCTCTTTGTTGGAAATATAGGGCCTGTTCAAAGCGCCATATGAACCCAGTCAGAGCAAGAGTGCATGCTCTGTCCTCTCCACATACCTTCTGTGATAGCACTCCTGAACAGCTGTGCACAGCAGTTAGGGCTTTCTGAGCATGCTCTGTGTGGAAACTTTTGTTGTCAAGGATGCTCTGGTCTGAAACACCTGCACACAGCTGGGCAGGAGCACACACTAAAAGGGTGCACAGAGTGGATAGAGCATGCACCATTCAGTCGTGAAAAGGGGTTTATATCTCCTAGACAAAGGGGTGGCCGGCAACGCTGATGAGTCCAACAGCATATGGAGACAATAAAGAAGCCCCAGGTATGACAAACTCATATATTTTTTTCTAGTTCAGTTGTCCTTTAATTATATTCAAGCATAATATAGTTTCTATAGCATTGCTGTACTCCATGTGAATTTTTCCTATACAAGTTTAGTTTCCTTTTAACTGATTGAACGAGTGCTTTTTTTTAGCTATTTCTCTTTTTTTTTATCTTTTTTTCCCCCTAAACTTTTTATAGGCTTCTTTTTTTTTTCATTTGCTTCCATTTTTGCCATTGTTCTGCAGCGGCTAGAATTTGACACATAATACTTTGTTGCGGAAATCCTCTGGTGTAATTGCGGAGGTTGAATCAACCATTATATGGAAAATCCTGTAGGCATCATCTGAAATCACGTTGTTCCTTGAAAATTATGGCCACCTGCTCGGGCTAAGTTGTCTAGTATGAATTATAATGCTGTCAGGAATAATTTAGTGCAATGAGGAAACGCAGAAGTACATTATACCGGGCTGCTTTGGAATATATTCATTTTTACTCATTAACAGTAGGAAATATGCATCAAACATGCGTGCCGAGAAAGTATGCACGCAATAATAGCTTTTAAATTAGTCAGAAAGCATAAAAATGGAGGTTATTGTTTTGGTTTACAGAGTTTTAATTGATTACACCCTTATTAAGTTTTAGTGCACTGGAGCATACTTGTCATTGAAATTCCTAATTCAGACTCTTGCGGATGTTTTTATTAATTCATCAAGGATCGGTTGGATTTATTAAGCGCTGTGAACGATGGCTTTGTGCATGCAAATTACGGAAAATAAGCATTTCTATAACTGCTGCGGTGCAGAAAAGGCTGATTTGTTTAGGCTGGGAAAAGTACCATTTGAAGTGACCTGACTTTTATTAAAGCAGTATCGTCACCATAAAAATCAAATTTCAACAGCAACTGGTCTGAGTGTATTAAGTTATAAAGATGCTAATCCTGCATTCAAAACTTTCAAAACATTTTCTGCTGTTATGATTTGGAGTTATCATATACCTTAGGAGCACTGGATCTTTAGTAGTCGGTGCCAAAGAATTGCATGCTGGGGGTTCTTTTTATCTATAATATTTTCCTCCTCTTCCATTTATTCCCCTGCCTAGCTGCTTATCTGAAACCTGATCACCTACTCACTTGTGTTTACAAGCAAGGCTGAGGTGACTCAGTGATTGGAGGAGACAAGAAAAAAAGTAAAGGGCAGAAATGACATCAGGATTTAGCCTCAAACTGTGGGCAAAAGACATGGTTCCCACCAGGAACAGAATTCTCATCATTTACTATATAACATTCACTGAAATCAAAACGTGGACAGTACAATACATGTGTGATGTAAGTAGATCAAGTATTTATCTACCTATATATATATGTGTTTTTTTCCCTGGAATAGTATGGCTGATCCTACTGCTTTAAGAGAAACAGCAATCCTCATAAAGTCTGCGTAAAAGTATCGTAAATATGGCCACCCACGATACTTTTTTATATATATATTTTATCTCAATTCGAGATTTACAATCAATTTTTGTAATCAATTGTCGCATTTGAACAATCTGACCAATGTATGACACACGGGTTACCTTTTTCCTCAATTATATAAAAAAAACATAATAAAAATCAACTACTCCAAATGAACTCTTATCAATAAAAACAGTTTGGCTTTTTGGCACAGGGTGACCCAAAAGTCAGCTCACCCTGCTGCCACACAAATTCTGGGGGAGATGGGGGGGGGGGTTAATTACTATTCCCCTTCGAGTTGTTCCAACTTGGAGGTAGAAGTAATTTGGGGTCCAGCAATCACCGGATTACCTGTGCGCGGGGTGCAGATTATAGCATCACTGCTATAGCAGAGCCAAGCTTCCGAGCTACACAGCACACAGCAGGTGCCAAAAAGCCCTGCTTCAAGGTCAGGTGGACTGAAAGCTGCCATCTTACATAATAATGTAATATCTAGTTCAGCTTGGAAGCACCACAGTATGCAATTTTCTCTAATGCTGGAAATACACGGTTCGTTTTTTAGCCATTTAGATGGCTCGATAGATAATTTCCAACATGACTGACCTCCTGCCCAATCGTTTCGCCGCTCAATTCTACATTGAACACAATGAAAAAAGATAAGAAAAACGAGAGGAAGATAAGAGAATCGTCTGCTGAATCGAGCGGGGAATCGATCGAGCCGTGTATGCCCAGCAAAACAGTGTAGCTTGAATGCAGAAGCTAGATGTTATAAATCAAGCAAACCAAATCTCTTGTACTCAACGATCAATATATAATGACGGAATTACAATCAGGAGCACAGCAAAGCCTGTCATCCAAATTCTTTTGTTTTCTTACTAAAAGTCTGTAGCTGTAAGTAATGTGAATTTCTCTCCCCAGGAAATGACTTCTGATACTAGAAGCAGCCATTTTGCATGATAATGTAATATCCAGATTAATCCAGCTAGGATATTTTTAGCCAATTTTTTTCTGGCCTTCTTCTTCCTTTTGTGACAGCATACTGTGTATTTAAGTATCTCCCAATGTCAATCTCTTCCTGTTCGTCAGTCCCCCATGTTGGAACACTTAGACTATTGCTATTGTATTTCCCTGTAGATGCTGTTTGTTGGATTTCTCCTGCTGCTCACACTTCCCCCCCTCCTTTTCATAAATTCTGCATGGGATCACACACAGAGACCCCCCCCCCCCCCCCCCAAAAAAAAAAACACATTTTCACCAATTTTGCAGTAAAAAGATTCAAAATACCTGGTGCTGTGGTTTAGGGGTTTATTGGTGCCTTAATTCCTGTGATATCATATGCATAGATTATCTTAGCCACTTCTTCAATATGGACGATCATAAACACCCTGCTAATGCACAATTAGTCCACCTGCACACGCGCCTACATGTGTGCTGCAGGAGTGTTTGAGTTCACTTCATTAGTCCACTTCAGTTCACTATAAGCAGGATTAGGGCATGGCTGGGTGTGTTTTAAAATTGTCTGTATAGCAACCTCTCACCGTGGGGTGATTATTTGTGCAGCATATTGTCACAGTGAGGGTTGGGGGGTTGTTTTGTTTGCAGGGAGCTTCCCACTTATGGTGATAAATCAAAGAGCTATGAACTAATGAAGAATAATATGAAAAGCTAGAGTTCTTAGAGATCTGTTGCTCCCTCTTCTTATGGCTATTTGTAAAGGTGCCTCATTTCACTGCAAACTAAAGTGGGTACTTCCAAAGGGTAAACTGGGGCAATTGCCCCAGGGCCCGAGCGCTGCAAGCCCCCCCTCCTCTCTTCAACTTTTTCTTTGTCCTGGGGCCCCTGCAGATTTGTTGGCAGAATTGCGGCTCCCCTGGCCTGCTTCTCTATTAGTCCATGCACAGAGGTGTATCTAGAGGGGTGCTGACATGGCTTGCACCATGGGCGCCACTGCACCATGGATGCTATGCCAGCTCCTGTGCTGCTTCCCACGCCTTTCCATCACTCAGACCAGATTGTATGTTATCTGGGGAACATGGCTACTCAATTTATGTATGTAGGGCGCACTTGGCTTAGCGTTAGAAAAGAGGACAGAGAGGGAATAAGAAGCAATATTTAATTAAAAGTAACTTTAGCAATATCCCGAGCCAAAAAACACAGGCAATCATAACACATGTACGGGAGAAAGGGGGCTCACTCTGACCAGGGGGCAGGAATTTCAGTGTTTGCCATAGGCTCTATATTGCCCAGATACGCCCCTGTCCGTGCGTTCACATATTCATCCTCTTAGGGCCGCCTCTTCTCAGCAGCCCAGTGCTTGTTATTATTTAATAACATGCTCCAGGTCATGGAGGCGAAGTACCCCTTCGAAAATGAATGAAGATAGGGGAGCATGCAGACTAACGCTATGTGGGTCGTAATGCTGCCAAAAACTCTGCAGGGGCCCCCAGGGACACAAATAAAGTTAGGGAGACCTGGGGAGGCCTGGGGGTTGGCTTGGGAAACCCTAGAGGGTTTTATTTGCAAAGTAAAGCCTAATACCGCTTATGGTGGCGTGTTAATTCTGGGACTAGAACCAACTCAGCCCTGCAGAAAACTCCACCCACATCATGACCATTCATATGTGAGCCTCAAGCAGACTGATTTGTGGTCAGAGAGCACAGTCCTATTTGACTGACAGGTCATTTACATTGATAGTTGACTTAGACATAAGGAATCTGACTGTGATGGTGATGACTACTCCAGATAATTCAGTGTGACAGGAGATAGTTGGCCAAATACTTTCGAGTTGTTTCTGATTTCCACTTTTGAGTTCTGATCGCAATCTGATCAGAAATACGGAAATGCAAAAATTTCAATTCCCCCGAAATCCAAATGAGCATCCCTATCCTGTTGTGCTATGGAAGAAAAGCAACTTTCTCCCAGGCAGAGTCTATTGTTCTGCAGGATAACTCTATTATGTCTTTGGTCAGCCTATTTGTTTCACTGACTGTTTTTCTGACCTATTCATTGACATTCCTCAGAAAACAGAACTTTTTTTTTTTTTTTTGCTTTTGAAAGACCCAGAAAATCTGAGTTGGTATAAATGACAAATATTTCTATTTACCGCCCCATCCGGTGACACTTTGAGGAATACCCCTTTAAATGGATTCAGATTTTCTCTTTTGGTTCCTGGGTGGGGCATATTCACTTATCAAAGTGTATCCAAGGCGACATGTGACATGATTGATGAGATAAATCATGTGTATGTACAGTGTAAAACATATTAATAATCAGGCTGTTTTACGTGTTTTATTTTGCTGCCTAAAAGAGTTCATCTCTAGGCATGAAAGTGACAGCTTCTGTCTTGTCGGTACCTTGTCGGTAATATAGTAAACATCACTGATAAGAAAATCACAGCCATAAACGTTTTCCTGGCAGAATACAACTTCTGAGGCCAGGGAGAGATAAATTACATGAACTATTGACCTGTTTCTAACTCTGGGACACTTAATAGGCTGCCACTAATTAGAGACAGTAAAACATTCAATCTACTTTGTAAATGTTTAAATATAAAATAAAACCATATGCTATCTAAAAATAACAAAAAACAAACAAAAAAATTTTTTAGGAGTAGGAGGACAAATACAATTGTTTACTGTATCTCATCAGTTTATTTTCACCTTGGGTTCACTTTAAAATACATTTTTGCTCATCAACTAATCATCATCACTAGACATCCCCCCTAAACACACGTGACATCACAATGGCTTGAATATTAACATATATTACAGGGGGATAATAGAATCTATTCCTATTAGCCGCACAGCTCTGTGTATGCACCTCTGACGATGCCCCCCTTTTTTTGTTGCATTATTAAAGAGACAGGCCATCACTCTGTGTCTGCTCAGCCCCGCACGCATACGAAGCGTTTTGCATCACATCATATATTAATAGTAACTGATCGCCGTCACCACCGGAGAAGCGGACCATCCTAACAGCCAGTAATGTCCCGTATGAATGCGCATCAGAGCCCGTTGTCACTCTGCTCCTTTAAGAAAACTGACAGGACCTCTCTTTGCCGACGGCAATCTGGTCGCGGTTCTTCCTCTACAGCTGTTTTGATTGTCAACCTAATTCTGCCAGCCTGCCAGGAGACATAGTCAAATCACTCATGAATATCTCCTCGTCGGGTTACGGCTTATTCAGTTTACGAGAGGCTGTCCTTCGCTATTATCCAAATCTAATGCAGACTGACTGGATCACCAATCCCAACATGTTTCGCCATCGTTGGCCCGCCTGCACAAGTCAGGTCGGCCAGTGAATATTCATTTCTGCATATTATTTTTTTCTCAAGCCTGCCTCATTTGAATGCAACGGTCACAGTTCTTCTACGGTTTCTTTTCTCGCTTGAGCATCTCTCCATCCACCCCCCCCCCCTCCTTTCCCAAGTCCCCTTTGGTGAAGGTTGTCTAAGAAACGCGTGGCCATAGTTTATATTCAGCAACAGCAGATTCAGCAAGGTGAATTGAGGGATCTCTTTGGGGAGGGCAGAGCAAATTAAAACTCACTGCAGGAAAGTTGCGCCCCTGGCACTGTTCTTATGCAACAGCTGCACATACAACAACCATCATCTGACATTGTGACACAGACGTCGAGGAAAGCAGCAAGCCAGCCAAGGCGTACACAAAATCGCACGCGGGCTCCGAATCCCAGCCTTGAGCAAAACAGGTGTATGACATCCTGTTGCTAGTCATTTGGGGGCTGTGGGGACCAGGACAGACATCTGAAAGAAAGAAGCAGATGAAACAAGCGGCGGAGGTTAAGGTGGGCCTTGACAAGCTCATTGATAATATCCGTGCGGAAGTGAAACCAGCCCCGAAGACTTCAAATGACTTCTAATAGCCTCTCTCCACTGTAGACTGCAGGCCATGGACTCGTTCCCTGCGAGAAGGCAAAGAATTTCTGGTGCGAAGAAATGCCAGGGCAGAAGAGAAGTATTATATATGATTTAGAGCCTGGTACACACTTTCAATGATGATTGGCCAATCACTGACCAATTTTACCATCTCTATGCAGTATGAGAGTAAACAGACAAATAGATTGTGTAGGTAACTCTCATACTACAAGGAGTTGTTAAAATTGGTCAGCGATTTGCCAATCATAATTGAAAGTGTGTACCAGGTTTTACTCTCCACTCCCTCCACAATGTGATTTCCTTTGAGAAATAGACACTAAGGACTCGATTCATCAAACTGCACTACTGTAGCAGCGCAAGTTAAAAAACAACTGGCATGCGCTGCGCACGCTTTGCCCGTGCCGTGCTGCATAGCATGCGCTCCTTAGTTATGCGCATTGTTTACTAGGTTACACGCGCTCCTTTTACTGCCGCACGCTGTGAAGTATCGCAACTGCAATACTTCATTAGTGTGGCAGCTACTACATTGATTAGGGGGCTAATAACCCCTCTCAAAATGGTCTGAGGCTATAAGGACCATTTACCTATGGTTGGCCTTCCAACTTAAAGTAAACCTGAGGTGACCCTAAGGCAGGGGTGTTGCTAGGATCCTAATAGATCTGGGACAATTTTGGGCACTCCTGACAAAAATGGGTGTGACCATGCACCAGAATGTGGGTGTGGTCATGGGTGGTGCAAAATTTACATAAACTTTACAGCGGTCTAAGTAGGCCTGCCCAGAAAAATGTTGGATGAAGCTCCCCTCTCCATTAATACAAAACAAAAATGCATGCTGGGTGCTGTGTGGCGCCATGCTGGGTGCTGTGGTGCCTCTATAGGGCATGCTGGGTGTTGTAGTGACATGCTAGAAGCTTTGGAGCCTCCATAGGGAGCATGCATCATTGTGTGTGTCCTCATTGCTCCTCCCCCTGACCCCCCTTCCCAGCACAGTAGCACAGGAAGAGGAACTACTGATCTCCTCCATCCATTCTCCAAGTCTGGAAAGATCCTCGCTGGCAATTCTCCCCCTAGCATCCAAGAACCAGACCATAGAGCTCCAATGTCTGATTCCTTCTCAGACACTAAATGGAGAAGCCCAATCTGGAGACCAAGTGGCCAGAGATAGGTACTGCCGCCTGCTACCTGGGGACATCCGGGGCACCCCAGAATAGATCATGTAGATATTAACCTAAGAACAGTGCTGCTCGGATACCCCTTTTCAAAATCCAGATTGACCCGGATCCGGATACCCAGATATCCGATCCGGTCGGATATCCGAGATCAATATTTTCCGATCCGAATCGGATATCCGACCCTAGTATCCGGTGGATTTGGATATTCGGATAGAAAGCCGGAAGTGGCCCTTAAATTGCTTTAAAAAAGTTTTTTAGGGTATATGAGGCATGTAGCATAATAGCATAATTATTTTGTAAAAGGGAACACTAATTGATGATGTGGGGACTTAAAATCCCCCCCCCTCCCCCCGGCAAAAAAAAAATGGCTGTCAACATTAGGCCTAGGTTCCAGACAGCGGTCGTGCAGTTCACGTTGTGTCCAAAGTCCAACTGCACAACTGGGACATGACAGTTTTCAGTCAAGACACCTCCAAAAAATTACACAGCAATTGTGTTTGGGTTAAATATAGGTGGTATCAGTGGCCTGTGGCACCCTGGCCTGGTGGTGGGAGCTGCCCAGGCAGCAGGAGCAGGGCAATGCAGCAGCAGCAGGTGTAATGTGTGCCAGGAGCATGCCGGACGTGGCACGTTGCAATTGGCACTTAGCACGTGGCACTTGGCCTTGTATATCCTTTAAAGTTAGTGTACTGGTAAGGCTGTTGCCTTTGATAATGGGATTTGAGCCTTTTGCCAGGGTACAAATGCCATCTCAAAGTCACTATTTTAAAAAAATAAGGAGTCTTTCGGCAAGGCTCCTTAATGATCCTAGTCGGTCGACTGTGGAGCTGCAGCCTTGAAACACTTTGAGTCCGCCAGGAGAAAAGCATGATATAAATGTTCTGTGTCTTATCTAAAGATTAGTAAGTGTTAGGATGGGTTGGAAGCAGGGGCATAACTACAAACCATGCTAATCCTCCCTCCCCCCAGCAAAACATTGATGCCCCCCCTCCCCAATATTTACACCCCTACCCTTGATGAATTCCACAGCCATCTTGCAAGGGCCATTAAACAAGTGTGACCATCCAGTGGCAGGCAGGTGCATGGGCCCTAGAGGGCATGGGGTCCCTCTGCGGCTGCACAGCCTGCACGGGTCTATGTCCGCCTCTATGGCTAAAATAATTGTTGCACCCTTAGCAAGTGTGTAGCCACAAAAACACCTGATCTGAAGGATGGACTCCTTTATGGGAGGAAAGGAAGGTCAATATGTTGCTTAGATCCGAAGAGATCCAGGGCACTTTTGGGCTCTCCAGTTGGAAAATGGGTGTGGCCACCTACCAGAATGTGGGTGTGGTCACGGGTAGAGCCAAATGTACATGAACTTAATGGCGGTCTAAGTAGGCCTACCCAGCAAAATGTTGGATGAAGCCCCCTCTCCATTAATAACAAAAAATAAAATAAAATGCAGCATATCACATAAATAGGCAGTCACTTGCATAACTTAAAGAGAATGTCAAAGCAAAAGGGGAACTGAAGTAAGAGGTATACGGAGGCTGCCATATTTATTTCCTTTTAAGCAATACCAGTTGCCTGGCAGCCCTGCTGGCAGGGCCGGGCCGAGGCATAGGCTGGAGAGGCTCCAGCCTCAGGGCGCAGTGTAGGAGAGGGCGCACAATTCATTCAGCTGTCATTCCTAATCATGTATGAAGCAGAAAGAAATAAGAAAAGGGGATACATGGCAGTGACTGCAAGCCAGCTAACTAGAGATTAAGGTGTTGGGGAGGTTTTGGGCCCTGTGGCCCTCTTAGTCTAATAGCAATCAGTGTGTGATGGCTGGGGTGGCAGGGATGGAGGGGCCTCTTAGTCTAATAGCAATCAGTGTGTGATGGCTGGGGTGGCGGGGATGGAGGGGCGCACTTTGGGGTCTCAGCCTTGGGTGCTGGAGGACCTTGTCCCAGCTCTGCCTGCTGGTCTATTTCTCTGCAGTAGTATCTGAATAACACCAGAAAGAAGCATGCAGCTAGTCTTGTCAGATCTGACTTTAAAGTCTGAAACACCTGATCTGCTGCATGCTTGTTCAGAGGCTATGGCTAATAGTATTAGAGGCAGAGGATCAGCAGGGCTGCCAGGCAACTGGTATTGCTTAAAAGGAAATAAACATGGCAGCCTCCATAAACCTCTCCCTTCAGTTCCCCTTTAAACACCAAAGCACCCAGTATGCCCACAAAGACACGCCACAGCACCCAGCTTACCCCTAATTGATGCACCACAGCTCCCAGCATGCCTGCCATTGAGGCAACACAGCTGACTCTGCCTGGGGGACATCCAGGGCACCCCAGAATAGATCCGGGGCACGTGCCACTGATCTTTTGGTCTACTAACATCCCTGGGTTCTCCCACCACAGCAACAGCAGGGTTTAAGCAGGGTTTAAGTTAGGTCAACCAGGGGTCAAATTTTAGGACCTCAGGGATACAAATGTAACCCCAAGAGTTTGAGTCAAGGTCACCAGCTGCCAGGGTGCTGAACATAGGCGTACACAGCGAGCATAAGACACAAGCATGTTAAAACACAATAAACAAGTCACAAAGCATTTTTGAGTGAATGTTGCCTTAAGAGCATGGAAAGCGTGCTAAAAATAGGCACTAATTTGCTTTTAAAAGTAACGTATAGAAAGATTGTGCTTTCACCCAACAGTAAGCGCCGCAGTTAATTAAACAGCTTGCATGTCACTCATCATGATGCCCCCATGTGAAATAATCATGTACTGGAACTCACTCGATGGCGGTCTATAGAGAGTTTTTATTAAACTTTTCTATTTGCATATCTGAATAGCCCAGTGGAAATAGTAAAGTGTTTGCAATGTTTTCATGTAAACTCCTCTGGGCTCAATTTCCTTTCAATGTATCACGTTCTATATTAATGAGTTCACATTCTATACTGACTTGATCTGCCTCTCTGATTAACAGGGCGATTAAATTAACATCTCCGCACTGGTTGCTGCACAGCCATTCGGCATCACAACCCCAGACCGTTATTTGTTACGATGTTATGGCCATATTAGCGTTGAACGCACAAAGGTTAGACCGCTAATTGGCCCGGTGTATAATCTAACTCCTGACAATGACAAATTTGTAGTCGTTTTCCTTACGCCGGTTTCACATCCGTTTCGCATTAAAATTTTAACCAACTGGAAAATGGCTGGTAATGGAAACACGGGCGGAGATGATTGGGATTATTCGAGGATGGATCTGTCGTAGGCCTCTTTCAGACGGGAAGCTGAAGGCGGTGAATTTACTGCCTGTCAGCTGCTTCCGTGCAACGGCTGGTGGCTTGCAAGTGCTTGGTACTGGCAGTGAAGAGGCGGCCACCACACTGAGTCACATGTGAGCACACTCCTCCTCCCTGCCCCCATGGCCATGCTCAGATGCGCTGCGTGATGGACGGTGTGGCTTTCTGCACCACATGTTAAAGAGACTCCGTAACAAAAATTGCATCCTGTTTTTTATCATCCTACAAGTTCCAAAAGCTATTCTAATGTGTTCTGGCTTACTGCAGCACTTTATACTATCTTTGTCTCTGTAATAAATCAATGTATCTTTCCCCTGTCAGACTTGTCGGCCTGTGTCTGGAAGGCTGCCAAGTTCTTCAGTGGTGTGGTTCTGTGATGCATCTCCCCCCTCCAGGCCCCTCTCTGCACACTGCCTGTGTATTATTTAGATTAGAGCAGCTTCTCTCTTCTCTCTTATCTTTTACAAGCTGGATAAATCGTCCTCTGAGCTGGCTGGGCTTTCACATACTGAGGAATTACAAACAAGGGCAAAGCTGTTTGCAGAAAGAAAAGAGCAGCCTGAAACTTCAGTGCATGGGGGAAAGAAACACACAAATGATCTCTTGAGATTCAAAAGGAATGCTGTATACAGCCTGCTTGTGTATGGGTGTATTTTTCTATGTGTGGACATACTGTACATCAACCTACTTCCTGTTCTGGTGGCCATTTTGTTTGTTTACAAACAAACTTTTTAAAACTGTTTTTAACCACTTTTAATGCGGCGAGGAGCGGCGAAATTGTGACAGAGGGTAATAGAAGATGTCCCCTAACGCACTGGTATGTTTACTTTTGAGTGATTTTAACAATACAGATTCTCTTTAAATGCTGAGTTGCTCACTTGCATGCAAAAAAAGACAACAAAAACATTCATAAAAAAAGTGTAGACTGTAAGACAGTCAGTTCAAAAAAGAACACTAGAGTGTGCACCTTCCGTCCATGATTTTAATTTCTTCCACAGTTTACGGGAGCTTGCGCTGTGCCTTCCACCCCTATGGACAGATCTTACGTATCAGTAGTGTACTTGGTCATCGGTGCAGTAGGTGGGTGGCGGGCACAAAGGTGTTTCGTGAAACGGCTGTCGCTCACCACCTTTGTGCTCACCTCCTGCACCGATGACCAAGTACACTACGGATACCTAAGATCTGTCCATATGTTTGCACTATTGTATGGCGCATAGCACTGAAGTATGAAGTAAATGTACTGCACATGGATACTGTCACTGTGGAAGAAATTAAAATCATGGACGGAAGGTGCACACTCTAGTGTTCTTTATTGTACTGGTTGAACAGTTTTCTCTTGTATACTTCCTGTGATAGTGTATTCCTGTGATACTGTATACTTCCTGTGATAGTGACTGAGTACAGGTGCTGCCACATGGTCTGAGAGTGACAATGCCGGTTTGATTTAAGCCACAGCTTACAATAACTTAAAGAGAAACTCCAACTTAGAATTGAACTTTATCCCAATCAGTAGCTGATACCCACATTTACATGAGAAATATAATGCTTTTCACAAACAGACCATCAGGGGGCGCTGTATGACTGGTTTTGTGCTGAAACCCCTCCCACAAGAAGCTCTGAGTACCGAGGTACTCTGGGCAAACTGCCACAATGTAACAATGTTCACAGACAGGAAATAGCTGTTTACAGCTGTCTGTAACAGCCAAAACAGCTAGCAGCAGCTACATAACCTGCCCACAGTAAAAATGTCACCATGTAATACATGTCAGAATGTAAATTGGAGAGGGGAAAGATTTTACAATGAGCAAACACTGACTAAATCATTTATACATAATTATGGTAAAAAATGAAGCACTTTTTTGCTACATTATTTTCACTGGAGTTCCTCTTTAAAGGGATGTGCCACACTATTTTGCTTTGATCTTTTGTTACAGACATTTGTAAGACAGTCAGTGCCTGGCTGATGAACGTGGGCTTACTGACATGTTGTGGCATGTATCCATTGAACCTGCACTCCCTGCTTGGCCATTTAAAGAGTACCTGAACTGGAAATGGTAACATAAGCAGATAAACAGTGCCCCGGCCGTGTGCTATAAACGTAAGATATCAGTGTAGTTTCCATGCTCTAGGGTCCCTTATCCCCCTGGCATTTTTCCTTCCAACTGAATTCCAGAAAGCCCCCATGGATGAGGATGAGCCCATATGCAGCATGCATGCACGAGTTCCCAAACCACACGCGCCCAGTAAAGAGAAGTGCACATGCAGGAGCTATTGCTTTTACTAGGGATGATTTTGCAATCATGCGTAATTTCATGTAATTTTTGCGTAATTTTGTGCCGACTGCAGTTAATAGCAAAGTCCCCATACGTGCTATTGTCCCACAGATTGCTAAGTATGTTCAGGGGAATAGTGTCAACAAGCATTTTTTTTATCAATTTTCTCCAAAAACTACAAGGCTTGAAAACCGCCTAATGCAGGATGGTGGCCACCGAGTGGCTCTCTCGTTCCTCCAGGACGATTTGCAGGGATCAAAGAAGAAAAAAAGAATGATCGGCACTACAAGGTACATTTATTCTTCAAAAAGTGAGGCACAGTCCAAGTAAGTAGGTATATTACATCGGTGCAGCGTGCATAGACATACCGGTGCTCAAAGGTGTGGTAGTAGCGGTGGGTGCAGGGCACTGCTCGCCTGATGGCCATTTTGCACTGTTTATTGCTTCTATGGAGGCTGGAGGGCAAGTTCCCACTAATCCAGGTTATATGGGCTCTGGGGACGATGTTGGGCGTGTCTATGCCGTCAAAATCTGCCCACTTCCTTTGAGAGCGACAAATAGTGCAGTGGAAGGCACAGCGCAAGCTCCCGTAAACAAACATTGTGGGGGTCCATGATGAGCCTGCCAGCCCGCAATTGCTGCTGGCAGGCTCTTAGAAACAAAGAAACATCTGTTTACTATTTGTACAGCACTGTGATCTAGCTCAGTGCTGTACTGGCTACAGCCCTGTCACTTGGCTGTCCCCTGGAGTAGCTCATAAGCGGATCCCTCTCATAGGCTGATGCCTGTGAGAGGTGATCCTTGTGCTGGATCTTGGAGGGAGGAGAATTAAAAAATTAAATAAAAAAAATGTTTTAAATTATTATTATTTTTTAATGTAATCGCAGCAGCAATCAGATGCCACCAACAGAAAGCTCTGTTGATGGCAGGAAAAGGAGGTCAGATTAAATATCAGGTATGTAAGTGGCTGACTCAGTCCTGACTCAGACAGGAAGTGACTACAGTGTGACCCTCACTGATAAGAAATTTCAACTATAAAACACTTTCCTAGTAGAAAATGGCTTCTGAGAGCAAGAAAGAGATAAAAAGGGGAATTTCTTAACAGTGAGGGTCACACTGTAGTCACTTCCTGTCTGAGTCAGGACTGAGTCAGCCACTTACATACCTGATATTTAACTCTTTCAAGGCAGAGAAAGAACAAAAGGAACACAGCATAGTTATTTGTGTGCTAGGCCCTGTACATACACGTGCCTATCTCATCATGTCACATGTCACTTAGGGTATCCTTTAAGAGGTTAATATATGTAGCAATTTTGGCAATAGCAAATATGGGAACTTTGCTATTAACTGATAAAGTTGGCAAGAAATTACACGGACTTTCATGCAATTACGTGAAATTAAGAATGGATAATACAAAAACGAATGAATTTATCAATCCTAATTACATATGGCCGTAATTGCAAAATTTTACACAAATTTTACATAATTGTAATTAGAACATTACGATCATCAATATAGATTAAAAGAAAATAAGGATGTCAAAATAAATATAGTATATCCTTCTCATTTCGGTTACCCTTTAAGTCTGAGCTGGTCAAAATTCAGGGGCTGCTGATAGTAGTAATAATAACTACAAAATTCTAATTTTTTTTCCAAATATATAAAGTTTTTGCTGTGCAGGTGTGCAAATCATTGAGCTTAGTTCAACTTTTAAAAAGTCGCTCGCTTTTCCACATTGTAGCATGGACCCTTGTACAATGCGTGGCCAAATTGTATTAACTCACCTGTCCCACCGTGCTTCTCTGTCCATGCTCTGTCTTCAGTCCCGCTGTCTATCTCTTCTCCATGCGTTGCATGTTATGTAAAATTACCTGCTTTTGGGTCACAAAGAGGTAGCAAGGATGTAGACAGAGCATGGACGAAGCAGGGCGGCGGTACAGGTGAGCTAGTCTATCACAATGCAGCCATACATAATGCAGAGGCCTCCATGGACTCATGAGCCGACAAGGGAGACCACCTAGGAAGTTCAACAAGGTGGAGGGAGCCCAGGCAGTGGTTAGGGGCCCTGTGGCAATTGCCCCCTTTGCCTTAATGGCAGCACCAGCCCTGCTCCTAATCTATCCTACAATTCATACTCCCCTCCCTTCATTACTAAAGTTATTTGTCCACTCACCTGTCTTTCAATTCCCATAATCCTGAGCTTCCATTCCCTTTCACACAGCTGACTGTACCCAGAAGACACCAATTTGGTAATATTAATATATACACTCAATTTTTAAATGCTGATTTACAGCAGACTGCATTTATGAGGACTACATGCTGGTGGTGGTCATGGAAACGTGTCCATGAAACAAGAGGCTCAGTCAAAAGAGTAGGACAAGGAGGAGAGAAGGCTGAAGGTCTGCGTAGCAGAGAAGGCCAAATCTCAGTCAAGTCTTAATAGTACAAAAATTCCCACCCAACTTCTCCCTCAGGTTCAGAGCTGGGACAAGGTCCTCCAGCACCCAAGGCTGAGACCTCAAAGTGCGCCCCTCCATCCCTCCCACCCCAGCTGTCACACACTGATTGCTATTAGACTAAGAGGCGCCACAGGGCCCACAACCTCCCCAACACCTTAATATGTAGTTATCTGGCTTGCAGTCACTGCCATGTATCCCCTTTTCTTATTTCTTTCTGCTTCAAACACAATTAGGAATGACAGCTGAATGAATTCTGCGACCCCTCTTACACTGCGCCCTGAGGCTTGAGCCTCTCCAGCCTATGCCTCGGCCCGGCCCTGCTCAGGTTCCACTAAAGTTATCCAGTGGCCTTTAAACTAATGACAGGGAGGGATACATCATTTGTCAAATAAGGCAGATGAAATTTACAGGCACTTGATAATTATTGCAGGCAGACATAGGAGGGCCCAGGGCCATGAAGCAGGGATGGTCGTAGTCAGCCAACTTCGCTACGCTGGAACTACGCATAGTTTTACGCAATTACGCTTCGCCAAACTACGGCTTCTAAATCAAATATTCACTTTGTATGCATTTCGTAGACTATGCGCTAAAATACGCAATTACGCGTAGTGTGAAGCGTAGTGTATGCGAATGCTTAAGCCACATTAAGCCACATTAATTCCTCTTTAACTGGTTATAACGGGAACTCTTCTATGCGTACATTCCCTTTTCCAACGCGTAAATTTGTAAGCATACAATCGCACGCGGAAAATTAGACGCAAGTAACGCATTCGTAGTTCACTACGCAATACACATGTTAGCTACGCATAGTGGGCGTAAGCTACACGTAGCAGTACTTCGCTATGCGTAAATGCGTAAGCGTAGTTTTAAAACTTCACCTACGAACTACGATGCGTAGATGCGAACTATGATGCGTAAATTCGCACTGGCGTAGTTTCTGCTCATCCCTGCCATGAAGGGCATCAACTTCATACCCCCTCTCACCAGACCTTCTTTTCAGAGCAGGTGTTGTGGCCACACTTGTTATGGGTGGGAGGAGTCACTGTGATGAGCTGTTATGGTAGCCTTACTTGTTGTATGTCCCCTAACAGATGAACCCCTGACTAGTGTTGGGCGAACAGTGTTCGCCACTGTTCGGGTTCTGCAGAACATCACCCTGTTCGGGTGATGTTCGCGTTCGGCCGAACACCTGATGGTGTTCGGCCTTTTAAGTTCGGGTTCACCCCGAACTACTAAATGGCCGCCGAACAGGGCCCCTGTTCGGCCGAACAGGGCCCTGTTCGGCCGAATACTGCCCCCCTGTGGGGTCGCAGGCATAAGGGGGGAGCATGCCCCGATCGCGGGGAGGGTCGGAAATTCCCCCCACCCCCTCCGCTAGCGCTCCCCCTCTGCCCACTTCCCCATACAAAAGTTTCAGGAAGTACCGGTCCGGTGGTAGTGGGTGGCTGGCAGTGGGCGGCACTGTGAAGTGAGTGACTGAGGAGGAGGAGTCCGGAGAGTGACGCGTTGAGGGAGGCCGGGCAGCGGGCGGTTCAGCAGTAGTACCGGTACTTCCTGAAACTTTTGTATGGGGAAGCGGGCAGAGGGGGGAGCGCTAGCGGAGGGGGTGGGGGGAATTTCCGACCCCCCCCCCCCCCCCGCGATCGGGGCATGCTCCCCCCTTATGCCTGCGACCCCATAGGGCCCCCAAAAGCGGGATGTTCGGGGAGTTCGGGGTTCGGCCCGAACATGCCGAACATTGCGGCCATGTTCGGCGAACTTTCCCGAACCCTAACATCCAGGTGTTCGCCCAACACTACCCCTGACCAATAGAGGTCACCGCAGGGAAAGAGAAGATGTGAGAGAACATAAGCAATGGGATTAAAGGGATTAACAACATGACTAGCAGAAGCTGTGCTAGAGGTTTACAACAGACAAGTTGACATGCTTGATTTATTTCTTGTTGTTGTAAAGACTGTATCCTAGGGAAGTTGAAAACTTGGAAATGTCCTCCATATTTGTCTGTCTAGAAGCCTTGACTTCTCTCCAGAATTTCCCATCACTCTTGGCTTCTTTCTCTACACTTCTTTTCCAAGTCATCTTTGGCTGTCTGTCTTCTCAAGAACCTTGGGGGTTCCAATCCAGGGCTGTATTATCAATGGCTTCCTCTTGTTTGCGTAGAGGATCTCCTATATCCAATTCTATTTCCTAATTTTAGTCTCGGGTTCTATGGTCTGTTGATTTGTCACTTGCAACAAATCTTTATCAGTTATACTATCTGGCCTTCTTACACCTAGAGTTCTACAGAGACTTCCGTTTATGAATGTGTGTAATTGGGAGCTGCTATTCTTGGTAACGATTCATGTGAATGTAAAAAGACAGATTCCCGAGATTAATCTTGGAATCTTGAAGGTGTTTCTTTATTTTTTCAAATCAGAGAGTTAAAAAAAAACATTTGATTTGCTATGTTTTTTTATGTTGTTGTTATTTTCTTTGGTTCTTCCTAATTTGGTTACCACAGTTACCAAGTAGGTGAAGGAGTCCACCCTGCTACTAGTTTTTATGTTTACATTAATTATTACAATGCATCCATCTGAAAATGGCGCCTGCGAATAATGGCGCACGGTGTTGCCGCTAATCCGTTTGACGCTTATCGCTATTTAACGTTAAAGCCTTATTGTTATTTAGCGTTAAAGCCTTATTGTTATTTACTGTTAACACACAGAACCCTCTCTGTACCTATCCCTAACCCCTAAACTCCCCTGGTGGTGCCTAACCCTAAGACCCCCCTGGTGGTGCCTAACCCTAAGACCCCCCTAGTGGTGCCTAACCCTAAGACCCCCCTGGTGGTGCCTAACCCTAAGACCCCCCTAGTGGTGCCTAACCCTAAGACCCCCCTGATGGTGCCTAATCCTAACCACCCCCCTGGTGGTGCCTAACCCTAAGACCCCCTGGTGGTGCCTAACCCTAAGACCCCCCTGGTGGTGCCTAACCCTAAGACCCCCCTGATGGTGCCTAACCCTAAGACCCCCCCAGTGGTGCCTAACCCTAACCTTGACAGTGTTACATTAAATCCATTCCCCGTTTTTCAGTTAAATAACGTCTGCAGTTTGGCTTATGTAGGGTGCTATTGGTAAATAACGTTAGTGTGTGCCACTATTGATAAATACCGTTACTGTGTGCCACTATTGTTAAATAACGTTAGTGTCTGCCGTTTTTCTTCTTTTTTCCCTGTGCGCCATTATTATGCAGTACTAACGATAAATAGCGATAAGTGTATCTTTTGAATGCGGCGCCATTTTTATGCATAGGTGCTGTGCGCCATTATTCACTGATCCCATTACAATGGAATCTCTTTTGTTGTCATGTCATTAATCATTAACCCCACAACAGATGTTTCTTCATATGATTTTAACAATTTAGCTCAGGAACGATATTGCTGCCATGAATCTCTGTACATGTGATGGACCTTAAATCAAGTATACACTGTAAGATGAATGCCTCATGTGAGTAGCACTTAAAGGAAACCTGTAGGAAAAAAGTGCCCCATTTGGGTATTGTTGGTAGTAACAACATTATTAGTTAAACTGCAGCATAGTAAAGCAACCACAAGATGTCACTGCAAAATGTAAAGTGCTGCAATGATCTTTATGGTTTTGTGATTTCCTGTATTCTCTGTGTGTTCCTTACTGGCAGAGTTCCAATAGATTGGCATACAACCCACGTTTTCCCATTATGTAAGAAGGGCAAAAAACATAATATCCGGGAAATTATAGACCTGTAAACTTAAGGTCAGTTGTGTGCAAACTATTTGAGGGGTTACTAAGAGATACTATACATGACTTCATAGTAGAAAATAATCTTATTTCTCAGCATCAACATGGGTTTACTAAAGACAGGTCCTGTTTGACTAACATGCTCAGCTTTTATGAGGTAGTGAACGCTAATATGGATATTGGGAATGCTGTAGATGTGATATACTTGGACTTTGCAAAGGCCTTCGACACTGTTCCCCACAAACGTCTGGTGCAAAAGTTGAGGATGCAAGGACTGGGGAAGAGTTTGTGTGCATGGATAGGGAACTGGCTAATGGACAGAAAACAAAGAGTTGTGGTCAATGGATCTTATTCAAAATGGGTGTCTGTTAGCAGTGGGGTCCCACAGGGGTCTGTTCTGGGTCCAGTGCTCTTCAATTTATTTATTAATGACCTAGTAGATGCAGTGGAAAGCAATGTTGCTATTTTGGAGATGATACAAAATTGTGCAGATTCCTCAAGTCTCAGGAGGATAGTGACATACTGCAACAGGATCTGGATAGGGTGGCTTTATGGGCTCATAAATGGCAGATTAAATTCAATGTTGAAAAAGATAAAGTCATGCATTTTGGTCGTACCAATGGTCTAGCACCATACCAAAATAACGGGATACAGATGGGGACATCAAACTTGACAATATGATAAATAATCGTACTCAATGCCAAGCCGCTGCAGCTAAAGCAAATCAAATTTTGGGGTCCATTAAAAGGGAAATAAAAACCAGAGATGCTAGCATAATATTGCCCCTGTTTAACTCTCCAGTAAGGCCACATCTGGAATATGGAATTCAGTTCTGGGCACCACATTACAGGAAAGATATTGCTGTTTTAGAGCAGGTGCAGAGATGAGCAACGACATTGATACGAGGGATGGAAGGTCTCACCAAGAAAGGTTAGATAAACTGGGTTTATTTGGTGTGGAGAAAAGGGGATCTAATTAACATGTATAAATACGTCACAGGGCAATATACAGTAAAAGCTTGGCGGATGAGCTTTTTGTCCCTAGGCTATTACAAAGGACTAGAGGACATGATCTGCGCATGGAGGAAAAATGTTTTAGCCATTTATTTAGGAACGGGTTCTTTACAGTAAGAGTGATTAAGACGTGGAATGCACTGCTACAGAAAGTAGTTATGGCAAATTCGATATCTGCGTTTAATGGGGGCTTATATGCTTTCCTTGCTTTGAGAGACATCCATAGCTACTAGTCAACCCAGAAAACTACTGGGATATAATCCAAACAGTATGGAATATCACACAACATTGGCTATTGTAGTTAAAACATAACCTTTATTGCAAACATTCTGAAAATCATAATATAAAAATCGGTGAATAGGGTGAACCAAGTAATGTCCTCACAGTGCGCACTGTATAAATGGATTGCAATATATAATCACCATATACAATAACCCTGTCTGAGGCCTGCAGACAAACAGTCTGAAATAGTTCAATAAGGAGGATCCCAACCATATCCAGTATCACAGATTGGGCTATTGTCCATCTCCTCAATATGTATTCTATAATGATGGCTCTGAAATGTTGTCCATATTACCAAAATGTTCCTCAAACAATATGTATTCCTAAACAGTTTCCTGGGTTAGGCTTGTCATATTAGTAGGGTCAAAGTTACATTGTCACATGTGTGCTGCATAAATCGCATTAAAAGTCCATTCAGCTTGCCACTGACACGGTCATAATAACAACATGAAGTGGTCTCACCACATAGTTATCGCGAGAAGAATATTTGCATAAATATATGGGCAAAAGAAAACACATTGGCCTCAATTCACTAAGATCATGCTGGAGATAATAAGGCAAGAGAAAACTTACCACCACACATCGATCTTGCCTTATTAAGGTGTAGAGAAAAGTTTTCACAGTGAGCGAGTTATCTTATCTCTTCAGTCCGTAAAGGTGCGCACACACGTCGGATTTTTCCAAAGGAAGGGTCTTTTGGATGTCTGAATGACTGGTCGTTTGGACGTCAAATCGGGTATGTGTACAAACGGTTGTTCAGCTAATAACGCTGGTTTTGAAGGATCCGCTTGGCGGATCGGTCAAATCCAGTCTTATCAGCTGAACGACCGTTTGTACACACGCCCGATTTGGCGTCCAAACATCAGGTCATTCAGACGTCCAAACAACCGGTCATTTGGAAAAATTTGACATGTGTATGTACCATTAGTTACTTCCTCTGTAGTTATTTTCACATGCAGTTAATTAACAGCCCCCCGATCAGTGAATAGGAATATACTACCCATTCACCGATCTAAGTCCCCCACAGAAAAACTGACGGTCTCTCATCAGAGACTGTGGTATTTCTGCAAAAAAAAGTTCCCTGTCTTCATTCTAGTTCCTGGAAGCATCATCGCACACACTTCCAGGACTTTTTTGACTGTGGCCATCTTGTGGCCAAATAGTAAACTGCACCCACATACATTTTTTAATAAATAAATACATTAAATTACATTTAAAAATTAGCTGTTTACTTCCCCACACCAAAAATTACCCAAATAAAATTTTTAATTAAAAAATAAAAATTACAATAAAAAAAACATAAATAGTTACCTAAGGGTCTGAACTTTTTAAATATGCATGTCAAAGGAATATATTAATATACTTTTTTAAATTATGGGCTTGTAAGTAGTGATGGACGCAAATTGAAAAAATGCACCTTTATTTCCAAATAAAATATCGGCGCCCATACATTGTAATAGGGACATAATTTAAATGGTGTTATAAGCGGGACAAATAGGCAAATAAAATACATGGGTTTTAATTACAGTAACATGTATTCATTTCAAACTATGCTGGCCAAAAACTGAAAAATAATGAATTTTTTCAATTTCTTTCTTAATATTCCTGTTAAAATGGATTTAGAATAAAATAATTGTTAGCAAAATGTACCACCCAAAGAAAGCCTAATTGGTGGTGGAAAAAAACAAGATATATATCAATTAATTGTGATGACGAGTAGTGATACAGTTATTGGCAAATGAATGGGAGGTGAAAGTTGCTCAGATGCAAACAACAAACAACCCTGTGGGCTTAAGTGTTTAAGGATTGATGAGTTAACTTTAGAGATCTCGCCTTAACTTAAAGACAGAAGAGTTAAAGAGGAACTTCAACCTAAACAAATATACTGTCCTTAAGTTACATTAGTTATGTTAATTAAAATAGATAAGTAATATAATCTCTTACCCACCCTGTTTTAAAAGAACAGGCAAATGTTTGTGATTTCATGAGGGCAGCCATCTTTTCAGTTGAAAGGAGGTGACAGGGAGCATGAGACACAATTCCAACTGTCCTGATCACCCCTCCCAGTTGCTAAAAAAAAATAAATTATTTTTATTTTCATGATAGTCATATGACGAAGTCATATTCACACTGAGATTCACATTTTTGCCTGACTCAGAATCTTCACATAAATAAAATGGATTTTTGCAAGTTACACATTTTCACAAAAATAAGCTTTCTTGAAGATAAAATATGTGATGCCCATTGATTTCAATGTATTTGAGGACATCTGCCTCAATTCACTAATCTTATCTCCTGTCTTTAATAACGTTTCTAGAGTTATCACTATGGTGATAATGCATGAAGTATTCAGGAAACATTTTACCTCAGGCAAACCTAAAGTTAAAGTTAACCTCCAGACTAAAAATCTACTCAGCAGCACTGAAAAGGCTTTGTGTTTCTTTAACTGTTTCCCAGCATCAGAACTTAGCTCCGCCCCATCAAAGAAAACTGCCCGGGCATTTTCCCCCTGATGCTGTGCAAAGCATGATGGGATTTCTGATGTTGTTGTTCTCATTGTCTAGCAGCTGGGACGGGTGATCAGGACGCAGGACAGTTGGAACTGTGCCTCATGCTCCCTGTCACCTCCTTTCAACCAAAAAGATGGCTGCCTTCATGAAATCACAAACATTTGCCTGTTCTTTTAAAACAGGGTGGGTAAGAGATTATATTACCTACGTATTTTAATTAACATAACTAATGTAACTTAATGACAGTATGTTTGCTTAGGCTGAAGTTCCTCCTTAAGATCCAACTTCGAATGGCTGTCAGGAGGAGTCCCACTTTAAGAAATCTGCGTCATACCAACGGATACACCGGCAGGAAATGCATTCTTCTTGCCGCCACGTTTTGTATCTTCATCATGAAAGAATATACAGATGACAGGACGCAGCTCTAGGGCAGGGGCCTGGATAAAGCTGCATATTTTGTCCCCATCAAACTAAGAACAGAATATATTGCAGTTAGAAAAAAAAACACCACCTCCAGAAGCCTAGAGGCAAGATTCATTTCAAGCGTACTGCCCTGTCATCGGTGTCACCGGATTGAAGCTTGCTCTTGTTTACCGGATGAAGGTTTCACACTGTGTCAACGTTCTGCCAGCGTTCAGTATTAAAAAGAGCAGTTAGTACAAGCCAGCCATAAACATGGCATATCTGTGTGACTGGCAGAAGCCGCTACATGCTCCCTGGTGCAGATTTTAAGCACTTGGCATGCTGCTATCTCAAACTGGAGAGAGGGGGCCGCGTGCATCATTTGGGCTTGAGTGCAATGCACTCGAAATAATTACTTTAATCAGCAAAAGTTAATTACTTTAAATCATAAATTAATGGCAGAGCATTTGGCAGGGCCTGATGTGTGTGGCGAAGCTGTCAGGCAGGCATCACAGGTGAATCCGAGACCCTCGCTCTGCCATCGAAGGACAGCAGAGGAGAGGAGACTCACCTAAGACAAGACGTCTCAAAAATAAAACAAAAACAAAACAAAAAAACAAAACAAAAAGACTTTAAACTGTCAGAGATGTAAAATTTTAAAGAAAATATATGTGTAGGCGAGAAAAAAAAAAGGTTAGAGCCTCTTTGCTAGCAGATTGCCGCTAAGCAGGTGCTGCAGAAGGAGCCGGCCCTTGATAATAATAAGATTTTAAAATGGCAGCTGCCTTTTATTTTACTGCGCGTTTGGAAAGATGTTCAAAAGTAATGAACCCAGCTGATGTGTTTTATGACTTGGTAGTTAGCCGTGTTTACTGTGGATGAACCAAAGACGTGACGACAAGATGAGATACACTCGTTTAATTGCCTGCTGAGAAAAGCAGGTTTTTTTTGTTTGTTTTTTGTTTTAGTTTTTTTTCCCCTTTGTTTATGGAAATGATTTAAGAAATTAACATTTGAGGTTTTAATAGGTTTCTTTTCCTGAATATTTTAGGTCTGTAAGGAAGAGGGAATTTGCAGAGGTGGGTGTGATAGATAGAAATAGAATGAATTGATCTATTGGGAATGACTGGGGGGAGGGGGGTGTGGGCGGTTAAGATTCTGCTTTTTTTAGATCCCTCCCCCAACCCCCTCTAGAGCCTACGTATATTTAAAGTGGACCTGAACTCTTGCACAGGACAGAATAAAAACATAGAGAAATGCACCCTGTATGTATTTAGAGAGCTTAGCCTGTCTAATTTCATTTCATCTGTGACCAATCACATCTGTAATTTGATCTCTCAGACGTATCAGCTGGCTGCCTCAGCAGAGCAGCTTATTTGTAAACATAGGATGATAATATATCTGCTTCCATAAAAGTATGAAGTAGACACACTGTATATTTATTGCAGGATTTCTATCAACTGTAACAAAGATTTTTTTCTTTAAAGGTTATTATGCTGTTGCTTATCTTTTAGAGCAGAGAGGAAGTTTAGGTCCACTTTAATGGATAACTGACCTGAGAAGGATATGGAAGCTGACATATTTGTTTCCATTTAAACCATGCACATTGATTGGCTGTTCTGCTGATCTTCTGCCTCTAATATTTTTAGTCATAGCCCCTGAATAAGCGTGCAGATGAGATGTTTGACTTAAAGTGGATCTGAAATAAACTTTTACTCATTGCATAATTGTGTTCCTTTCATATAGTTTATAGGGCATTCCTCGAGCCAAATACTTTTGTTTTGTTTTAATACTCTAATTCCCTATAAACTAAACAAGCCTCGCCCACAGCTTTTTCACAGTGCCTTGGCATTGTAGCAAGGGCTTATGGGAGCTCAGTCTGGGCAGGAGGAGGAGGACGTTATTAGCCAGAGATTTCAGAGGCAGAGGGGAGGAGGGAGGAGGAGAGGGGACTGAATTTACACACAGGCAAGCTGATAGCATCTCCAGCCCTCAGCCTGTGACAATGTGGCAGAACATGGCTGCCGTCATTGTATCACAGGAATAAATAATCATAAACTTTTGAAGCTGTCTGCAGCTCCCCCTCCCCCAGGCCCCCTGTGCTCTGCTGTCCCCCATAAATCAAACCGCCGTGTTAGCGACATGCAGCGTGTCGCTAGCAGGCTGTTTACATGCAGACTGTCACTCTCCGCTTCTCCCCTGCTTCCTCTTTAGTGCTGCTCCCGCGCCTGCATCCCTTCCCTCCAATCAGCTTAAAGAGGCGCAGCTTACGCAGCGTGTCGCTAGCAGGCTGTTTACATGCAGACTGTCACTCTCCGCCTCTCCCCCGCTTCCTCTTTAGTGCTGCTCCCGTGCCTGCGTCCCTTCCCTCCAATCAGCTTACAAAGGTGCAGCTTACGCAGTGTGTCGCTAGCAGGCTGTTTACATGCAGACTGTCACTCTCCGTCTCTCCCCCGCTTCCTCTTTAGTGCTGCTCCCGCGCCTGCGTCCCTTCCCTCCAATCAGCTTACAAAGGTGCAGCTTACGCAGCGTGTCGCTAGCAGGCTGTTTACATGCAGACTGTCACTCTCCGCCGCTCCCCCGCTTCCTCTTTAGTGCTGCTCCCGTGCCTGCGTCCCTTCCCTCCAATCAGCTTACAGAGGCGCAGCTTACGCAGCGTGTCGCTAGCACGGTGGTTTCCTTGGGGGGGGGGGGGGCAGCAGAGTGCGGGGGGAGGGAAGCTGGGGGGGAACATAATAGTAACAGAGGCTGGGCATTATATGAAGACCCAGCCTCTGTGTGCTAATAGGATTCTTTAAACCCACCTTGGGTTCTCTTTAAATTATAATTAGCCAATCGCTGACCAATTTTACCACCACCGTGTAGTATGAGGATCTACAAATTGTGAACACTGTGAGCAGATTGTGTAGGTAATCCTCATACTACCTGGAGGTGGTAAATTAGGGTGCTTCCTGTTGGCAGTATCAACAGAATTACCTAGCTTCAGTATAGTAAAGCAACCATAAGATGTGACTGTAAAATGATATCTATGGCATTGTAAGAGATTCCACCAATTGTATCAATCAATACTTTGCAGTTGTTGTTTATTTTTTTTAGTTAAAATTAACCCCGTAGGAACTTGATTCCTTTCAGAGCAGGGCCGGTTCTGGACTTTTTGCTGCCTGAGGCAAACTTGTGAGGAGTGGATGCCCCCCCCCCCCCAACCACCACCCATTTGGAATGATTGTACAGCACCCAACAATTTACTCATTTAACCACTTTACCCCCCACGGTACGAATTTCTCCGTCCCTTTTTTCCCCCCTAAAAAACCAAGGGACAGAGAAATCCGTACCTTCCGCGCTACCACTGCTGTCCGCGCTCCCGCCGCTCATGCGCGCGCTCCCACCGCTCGTGCACGCCGCCGCCCACTTGCCCGGAGATCAATGAACAGGAAAATCTTTTCCCGTTTGTTGATCTAAGCCCCCGAAATGATCTGCTGCTTCTTTGAGAAACAGCGCGATCATTGTGATCTTCCCAGCCTCGTAGTGCTTCCTGTAAGCGTCGCATGTAAATAAACTCACTGTGGTCATATAGTCATCTTGTGGCCAAATAGTAAAACTACACCCTGAAGCATTTTACATATACAAATACATTAGTTTTACACAATAAATTAACTCATTACCTCCCACACTCCCCAATTTTTTTTTTTGTAATTAAAAAAAAAAATACAATAACCTTACCTTAGGGACTGAACTTTTTAAATATTTATGTCAAGAGGGTATAACACTGTTACTTTATAAACTATGGGCTTGTAATTAGCGATGGATGCAAAACTAAAAAAAATGCACCTTTATTTCCAAATAAAATATTGACGCCAAACATTGTGATAGGGACATAATTTAAACGGTTTTATAACCGGGAGAAATGGGCAAATACATTTCATGGGTTTTAATTACAGTAGCATGCATTATTTAAAAACTATAGGGGCCAAAAACTGAAAAATAATAATTTTTTCCCACATTTTTTCCTATTTTCCCATTAAAACACATTTAGAATAAAATAATTCTTGGCATAATGTCCCACCTAAAGAAAGCCTAATTGGTGGCAAAAAAAAAACAGTTCATTTCATTGCGATAAGTAATAATAAAGTTATAGACGAATGAATGGAAGGAGCGCTGAAAGGTGAAAATTGCTCTGGTGTTCAAGGGGAAAAACCCCTCAGTGGTGAAGTGGTTAATGTTCTCCCATGACATTCTGCAGCTCAGCACAATAACACTCTGGCTGGCTGGCTGTGACAGACAAGCTGCTCACCCTCAGCCACTCCATTCCTCCTGAGGAAGGTAAACGCAGTACAAAAATGCTGCCCCTGTAATCCATGCGCCTGATGCAAATGTTTCACCTTGCTTCGTGAGAGAGCCAGCCCTGTTTTAGAGCAAGCATAACTGTGGACAAGATGACTCGTTTCCATATTTATTTCATCCCAATGTGTACCGTGAAGGCAATACCACTTCTGACCTCTTCATGGACATACATGACAATCATGGCCAAAAAAATTCACTAGGTGATCAGTACTGGTGAAAACAAAAACAACACATGGACACCGGGTGTAATCATGCCAAACAATGGGCAAGACAATAAAGTGGAAACGTATATACTCACAAGTGTGGGTTGCTCTACGAGGCAACCACTAGTCTGGGCATGTAAGGAGGTACCGTCCCCACTTGACTTTTGTGAACAATGTGTTAGTCACTGCTCTAAAAAAATTGTCACCCTACAAATAAATTGTGGGGTGAATACCCTGCTAGTGTATTGAATTGTAGGGTGAATACCCTGCTAGTGTAGGGTAGTAACAATACTGTGCACAAAAACAACCAGGAGGCACCCAAAAAATGATGATACTATGGGCTTGATTCACAAAAGCGTGCTAACAGTTAGCACGCTGGTGAAAAGCCCCTTATCACGCCTAAACTCAGTTTAGGCATGATAAGTTTAGGTGTGATAAGTTTAGGTGTGATAAGTTTAGGCATGATAAGTTTAGGTATGATACGTTTAGGTGTGATACGTTTAGGTGTGATAAGTTTAGGTGTGATAAGTTTAGGCATGATAAGTTTAGGCGTGATAAGTTTAAGCACCAACTGGGTTAGCACCGCAGTGCACAGCTGATCAAAAATTTTGCGCTAGCAAAGTCTGGTGGGCGTGAAACGTTGCATAGAGTTTAATGGCGCTACTTTGCGCACAGGACTTTGCGCACGATCTAAACTTATCTAAACTTATCACGCCTAAACTTATCACACCTACAATTATCAGGCCTAAACTTATCACGCCTAAACTGAGTTTAGGCGTGATAAGGGGCTTTTCACCAGTGTGGTGCAATGGTTATCACGCCTAAAGTCTTTTAGGCGTGATAACTGGGTTATCACCGCTTTGTGAATCGAGCCCATTGACTCTAAATGGAAGAAAGTTGGCTCAGAAGTACTTGTGTAAAAATTCAAATTGTATTATGTGCTGTGGACACAGGTGTACTTCTTTTACATGAGAACGGTTTCTAATGATTCCATGAAAGTACCCTTCCCGTACCTCGGGGAAAGATTATCGTCTTTGAGAGTTCAGTGTCATTTTTACCTTTAATGCTAAACATAAGCTGCTCTTTTCTTTACAAAGGAAACTTCCCTCTGATCTGGCCACTGTGGGAGCAAAAAGAAAAAAAATATTGGATTTCCAGCCTTTTTTACAAGTTACAAGAGTTATCGATGTTCTTGAGCGAGAGATAGAGAGGAGCTCTTTCCAGCAGTTAACTAGACATCGCTTGGCTTTTCTAGGTTGGTGAAGTTCTGTAGGCCTCGCCAGTCATCTGCATGACCTTGAAACGTTATTAATCCATTTCCACAGAACAGCAGGCTCACTTTGCATTGTAAAGGACCCAGACTTATCCGTATCAGGTAAAGAGATGAGAGCCGAAATCAGTTTTAAAGAGATGGAAAATTTGTGTATTGCCATTCCGTCTTTGTAACACCCGGATTGCCGTTCAGGAGTACTTAATATGAAATATTGTCAGCATAATAAACCTGACATAACCTTCCGCTTTTTACCTCATTCCAGACTCATTTGTCTTCCTCTTTTAAAAAGTATGTGTACTTCCTGAAAGATAAATCTTAGCTGGCTGAACACCAACATGTTTTCCTATACAGACATATTATTATTATTTTTTAATCAACGGTTTATTTAGCAAATTCTTATCTAGACATTAATTTAAATGCTCCAAAATATATAGAAGCTAAAACTATAAGAAGTACCCAAAAGACCATAAAGTAGAATAGATAAATATGCAAAAAAAAAGAGGCAAGCAAAAGCATTGGTGTGCACAGGAGGGACAAGGGGGGTCAAACTTTAGCAACGTGCGAGAAGTGACCCGTGAGTTAGGCTCTCTTACTGCACTGCACTTGTGCTTGCCCTACCGCTCCTGGAAGTTGTGATTGATGGCCACGCCCATTTTTTGTGGTGTGCTCCCTCTTATAATCCTTTCTGCAGATGCCTCTGAGTAAACGGATTACTTTCATTACGCTAGCTTAATAGCCAAGACAAAGTTTATTGCGCACTTGACAATATGTTTCGTAGACAAGGTTACTTCCTCAGGTATGTGCCACAGGGGGAAGGAAAATGGTTTCTAGCTCTTAAAATCTTTCAATTTTGGTGACAGGTAGTGATTTATGAATAGTTTTATAGTGCTATCCAACATATCCTATGGCAAGTCAATGGCTAGGTAAACTAGGCTTTTTGATCAAACTACTAGTGTCACGGCTTGTTATGATTATATTCCCTTTGCGCATTCATAGAAATTCAGGTTGTATTGAAAATATGTGAATTGTTCATTTAATACAGAAGAATTCATTTGAGTTTGAAGTGGAGGCTGATTTTCCTTTTCTTATGGGGTTGTGACTGCTTCCAAGCTACATGGACCCATTTAAAGCTGGTTTCTGCTGGTTGCAGATATCCTATGGTGTCCTCAAGTCTAAATGACTCTCATGGCTTTTTATCCTGAAAGCATTTTGGTCAAGGAAAGAATCCTATGCTGATTGTTTGCCCCATCTATTAGTCATGGGAGCTGAGTCATGGGAAAAAGGTAAAAAAAAAAAAAGTATTCAAGAAAGGAGTCTTAGTGGTAATCATGTATCACAGTTTCTGCCAATTCAAAGTCTGGTTGGGGCAGGTGGTAGTATGCAAAAAGTTGCAGAATGGGCAAAAGAGGGACAGAAAGGTAAAAGAAGTCAGGGAGGTCTGCTAAATAGAGGAACAGAAGATAAGGTGAAGTCAGAACATCTACAATAGACATCAGCAGCAGAACACTTCTGTACAAAGAACAAGAGGAAACTGAGCTACTAAGGCTCTGTCACTCTGCTTTAAACAAATTGAACTTTTTGCTTCTTGGTGAACTTGTGATGTGTCTTGAAGTCTTCATTTACACCAGCGCTTTCCCATAGAGGCAGAGCTTTGGGCTGTAGCTCTGCCTCAACTTGCATCAATCCCAGCTGATTGCCGCCTCTCCCCGCCCCTCTTAGTCTTCCTTCACTGAGAGGGGTGGGAGAAGGCGGAAATCCGCGGGGATTGACGTGAATGGAGGCAGAGCTGCAGCTCAAAGCTCTGCCTCCCTGGGCAGAAAAAATACACGACCAAGAAAGTCGTGGATTTTTGCCTGGCATTTGGGGGGTTTGCAAACAGCTTTCTGCCGCGTTTTAGCAGAGCTGAAAGTGCTGAAGGTAAATATTGAATAAAAAGTGTAATTTTAAGAAGCTTCGGTATCTCTTTAAAGGTAGCATGGCCTGAAGGCTGTGGTGTTCATCCATAGTTCTCTCAACTACTGGGTAAATGTTCCCCATGGACTTACATTGACTTAGTGGATTTAAAATTCAGAAGGCAGCACCACACATGGGGTCTGATTCACAAAACGTATCGCATGAATTATTACACCTTATTTGTTTTTTAACTTCAACTATAAGGTAAAATAAATCATGCGACCAACAGATAAGAAGAAATAATTCATGAGATAAAACAGGTGGGGGTGGGGCTAAACTCTGTAGGTTAAAACAAATAAAAAGAAATGGGGATGTTGCACAAAATGTATATTGTATATTATCTCTCATTACTTGTTTTAGCAAATAATGAATCACTTCTTGGCCCTTATTCAATTCACTTTGGCCCTTATCCAATCAACCTTTTCTCCTGCGTTTTCTCCAAGGAGATAATGGCCTCAATTCACTAAGCTTATCTCCTGTCTTTAATAACGTTTCTAGAGTTATCACCATGGTGATAAGGCATGTAGTATTCAGGAAACATTTTACCTCTGGCAAACCTAAAGTTAACTCTTCTGTCTTTAAGCTAAGGTGAGATCTCTAAAGTTAACTCTTCAATCCTTAAAATAACTCCAGAATTCTAAAGTTAAAGACAGGCTGCATGTGAAAATAACTACCGAGGAGGTGAAGAGAGAACTCTCTAACTGTGAAAACTTATCTCTACACCTTAATAAGGCAAGATCTATGTGTGGTGGTACGTTTTCTCTTGCCTAATTATCTCCAGCATAATCTAAGTGAATTGAGGCCATTGTTTTCTAAAAAAAAAAAAAAAAAAAAAAAAAACGTTTTAGTGCCTAGCAATTGAAAAAGTACTAACAAGTAGGCACAAAAGAAATATCAAACTTGGTTGGACTATTTTCTGGGATACTGGGAGCTTTAAAAGTATTTTATTGATAAGGTCCGAAAATATCTCCTTGGAGAAAACTCAGGAGAATTGGATATGGGCCTTTTTTCTCCTGATTTTATTCCTAAGAGATACTTTTTCATTTTCTGTGTTAAAATAACTTTTCAGCACTTTGCAATTTAAAAAGTACTGAAAAGTAGGTGAAAAAGTACTGCCGTCTGTCAAAAGTATTTTCTTGTTTGCTGTTGGCTTTAAAGGGCTTTTTATTGATAAAGTGTGAAAATATCATGTAGGAAAAGAATTTAGGAGAAAAAGTTAACTGAATAAGGGGCCATATGCAATTTACTTTTTTTCCAAAGTTTTCTCCCAGGTGACAAGTTTTCAGCTTTGATTTAGAATAATGTTTCAGGATTTTGCAATGGAAACAGTGCCAAAAAGTAGGTGAAAAAATACTGTCAAAATTATTTTGAGTATTTGTTTGCTTGCTTGTGGTTTAAATGGCATTTTATTGACAATTTTGAAAATATCACCAAGGAGAAAACTCAGGAGAAAAAGTTAAAGGGAACCAGAGATGAACGTTGCACACAAAATAAACATATCAGTTTATAGCTTGTAAAAAATAAATGCTCTACCTGATAATTTTGCCGCTCTGGTGTGCCTTTTTTAGTGTTTTTTATCCATTATTGCTCCAGGAAAAATCAAATATGGCCACCGGCTCATATCCCTTCTCCTTCCGGGTTATCAGTTGTTCTGGATGTGCTGTCTAGGCTATATGAGACTATGCTGCTATCTAGGCTAAATGCAGCCTTTCATCTATGTGCTTTCATTTTGGTATGATATCTGCCTGTAGGAAGTGTCTCTCATAGGAATGAAACTGCCGTTATTATCAGTATCTAGTGCACACAGAGCACACAGGGATCATATTACAGCCACAGAGCTTCTCTCTCAGGAGCAGCAGCCTCTCCCATATCATCACAGCTCTCAGTATGCAAAGCATGAAATCTAAGCCAGGAGAGGGGAAGGCTTGGGCTTGAAAAGACTACACAGAAGAGTGACTCAGCTATAATGATTCCAGGTCAAACCTCGACTGAATAGTCGGTGCATTCTTATCACAGTTGCTAATAGACTAATTAAGCAGATAACAATGAAACTAAAAGCAGGGTAGGTGTTTACTGTCATGTTCCCACTGATAAATGTAATAAAATACATGAGGGTGCTTCATCTCTGGTTCTCTTTAAATGCCTATGGACTGGTGTGTCTCTTATCTCATACATTTTTGTTCCTTGTTTATTTAGCACGTGAATTTTTTCCCCTTACAGTCGGAGTGAAAAATAAGGAAGATAAGTTTTGTGAATCAACTCCATGATCGCCAAGCTTAATGGAACTCATCCTAAAGTCACCGCAATGACCAACTTACCAAGAAATAAAAGTACTACTTCAGCTGTAGAGCCCCACTTTACTAGCAAACATCAATTTCTCATCCTTAGTGTACGTTCGTAAGACATAATACAGCCTCCTTCAAATGAGTAGCGCGCCCAGAAGCCGATGGAGAAAGCGAATGAGAAGACAGGATGGACTTCACAGGCAAAGTCATTTTTCTTCTCGGGGAAGGGCTGCTTCAAATTAAAGGGAATATCGGCATGGGTTGGCAGTGCTATTTTAATCATTCCGCTGTGTCCGGGACGGAAGATAAACTAAAAAAGGTGAATATTAAAAAGAGCTGCAGCATTCAGTCATTTCACGAATGAACACATAATAGCCAAAGGCAAAACCAGGAGGTATCTTCAGTTCTAATCAGCCTCTCAATTTTATTGAAACCAGATTGGAATTCTTGGAAGGGAGCCTACATATCACATCTTTAATACTAATTTTCATATACTCCAGTAAAACTGTCAGGGTGAATCAGTTGTTGAGGGAAGCTTCCTGTATAATTTTACAGATGCGGCTCCCCGTGGCTCCGCGCACAGATCTCAAACACAAGAGCTTTCTGTTTTTTTGAGAACATCCTTGTGGAGTTGCGTCCACCTGCGCAATCAGGCTCGTCTATAAAACCTGTCTGTGTCAACAATGTACTCCACGAAAGGGTAACTACTTGTACAATAACGTGCAATTCCGTCAACTTTGTGGAATAGGATTTTAGCTGTATTTATTTGCCTATAAAGCACAAGAAAATATTTTAATTGTATACTAATGTAACTTGCATGTAAAAAATATAATGAAGTATCTAAAAAGGCTTCTCTAAAAAGGCTTTACACTTGACCTTCTATGATCGCCAACTGCTTAGGTACCACAAATTGAATCATTCACAACTCCTTGAAGAAAAAAAATTTAATGTTGGATAGTATGAAATTAGAAGCTCTGTTGGCATTTTATGCTTTCTGTATCCCTTCTGGTGAGATTTTTTTCCTCAGTTTTTGTCCCCAAGACATTTGTGACTTTTATGGAACCCTGTAATGGGCCTGTGAATACCTAACTGTGTGCCATGGGGCATAGTACGCCTGGAACAGGTTAAGGCATGGCGTATGGCAGGAGGGGTTATGGGGTAGGTGGAGGTGTGGCATGGGGTGGGAGTGTCCTTGTGGAGTTGTGTCCACCTGCGCAATCAGGCTTGTTTATAAAACTCGTCGGTGTCAACAATGTACTCCACGAAAGGGTAACTACTTGTATAATAACATGCAATTCCGTCAACTTTGTGGAATAGGATTTTAGCTGTATTTCTTTGCCTATAAAGCACAGGAAAATATTTGAATTGTATAGTAATGTAACTTGTATGTAAAAAAAATATAATGAAGTATCTAAAAACGCGTCTCTAAAAAGGGTTTACAGTTGACCATCTATGATCTTCAAATGCTAGGGAACCACAAATTGAAGCCCAACTCCTTGAAGAAAAAATATTTAAATGTTGGATAGTATGAAATTAGAAGCTCTGTTGAGTTTTTATGCTTTCTGTCCCTTCTGGTGAGATTTATCCTCAGTTCTTCTCCCCAAGACATTCATGACTTTTAAGGTACCCTGTAATAGGCTTGTGAATGCCTAACTATGTGCCATGTGGCAAAGTATTCCTGGAACTGGTGAAGGTATGGCATGTGGCAGGAGGAGACATGGGGTAGGTGGAGTTTGGCATGTGGCAGGAGGGGACATGAGGCAGGTGGAGGTTGGCATGAGGTGAGAGTGTCCCTGAAGCAGGTGACGGTTGCTATAGGGTCAGGTGTTTGTCTGGAACTGGTGAAGGTGTAGCATGTTGCAGAAGGGTATATGGGGTAGGTGGAGGTGTGGCATGGGGTGGGAGTGTCCTTGTGAAGTTGTGTCCACCTGCACAATCAGCCTCGTCCATGCTCTGTACACACACTGCTGCTCCACGTTCAGTGCACATGCTGCTGCTCCATGCTCTGTACACAGGCTGCTGCTCCATGCTCTGTACACATGCTGCTGTTCCATGCTCTGTACACACACTGCTGCTGCTCCATGCTCTGTACACACGCTGCTGCTCCATGCTCTGTACACACGCTGCTGCTCCATGCTCTGTACACACACTGCTGCTCCATGTGTCTGTACACACGCTGCTGCTCCATGCTCTGTACACACGCTGCTGCTCCATGCTGTGTACACACGCTGCTGCTCCATGCTCTGTACACACGCTGCTGCTCCATGCTCTGTACACACGCTGCTGCTCCATGCTCTGTACACACGCTGCTGCTCCATGCTCTGTACACACACTGCTGCTCCATGTGTCTGTACACACGCTGCTGCTCCATGCTCTGTACACACGCTGCTGTTCCATGCTCTGTACACACACTGCTGCTCCATGTTCTGTACACACGCTGCTGCTCCATGCTCTGTACACACGCTGCTGCTCCATGTTCTGTACACACGCTGCTGCTCCATGCTCTGTACACACACTGCCAGGAAACCAGAGAAGATCAGGGAGCACAACCATTTATTTTTCAATTTGCAAACAATTTCTCCCCATTAATTGGAATCTATCTACTACACAGTCATTATTCCTCTTCCTGCTACAAAAAACTTCTCCACAGTTTTGAGATGAGCATATGTCACCTCTGATCACATTTTGCTCATCTCTTTTGTTTCTCAGTTTTCTGCTTATGTTCGGTTGCTGCCCTGGCATACACTAGGCCTGCATAATTCAGGAACGTCTTCACTGAGAAAAAGCTATTGTCTCAGATGTCTTCGTTATGTTACTCTCATAACAACCTTGGCAGAGCAAAACAAAATGAATGGAAATTCAGATACATGCAAAGCTGAACTGTCTTCTACTTTGTTTAGAATCTTCTACAACCTGTTTAATGCTTAAAGGGACACTTAAGCCAGAAAAAAATGAGTTTTGAGTTTTACTCACCTGGGGCTTATATAGCAGCCCCCTGCAGCAGTCCTGTGCCCTCGCAGCCCCTCACTAATCCTCTGGTCCCCCGATGCCAGCTAGTTTCGTTTTTGCCGACAGGCCCAACAGGACTGGCCACGCGCAGCTTTCTCCGCATTCCTGATTGTAATTAGCGCTATTGCGGGCCGCAACGTGTACAAAGATACGCATTGCCGCATTACCTACGCATAGACATGCGGATTCCGCATCTGACGCGGCGGTTTGTACGCATAGGTCTACATCTGTCAGCATGGCTGAACGCGGAGAAACTGCCGCATGCTCGGATAGCGGTGCGGCTGGTTCTGCGCCCTGCACAGCGGATACATTGCAAAACATGTCTGATAGTCCACACAGATTCAGAAGGACGCGCGCGCGCGTGGAGAGGCAGAACTTTTATGACAGCCAGAAGGGTGTCAGCTGACCAAGCCGGTCAGCTGACAATTCAACAATTTCTGATTGGTCCAGCACTTAGGGGAGGCGCTGGAGAGCGCTATAGTATATATACTGGGTGCTGGTCATTTCTCTGGTGTCTGGCGTTGCGATCACTACGTGGTAGCACTCAGACCTTGTCAGTATCTGTGATATTTTCTGTGTTATTATTTAGACCAGTTCCTAGGTGTTGATGATCAGGGACCTCACACCTCAGACTAGGAATTAGCTTTACCATCTAGTTATACTCAGACCAGTTCCAGGGTGTTGATGATCAAGGAGCTCACACCCAAGACTAGGCATTGTTGATTATTTGTTATGACCTTCTGCTTTCCTGACTACTCTTCTGATCTCTGATTAGGTACTTAGCTATATCTGATTCTCTGTTGCCGAACTCTGCTTTTCTTAAGATTCCGCATCTGTCTCCTGTCTCTGTCCCTGATCTGTCTGTCTGTTGCCGACCCGGCTTGCCCGACCTTGAGAGCTATCTCCTCAGTCTAGAGATAGCTCACAGACCTGGGGGTGACACACTTCCTTGGTGTCACTCACACTCTGTCCTTCCTACTCCTAGCCTGACCCCTCCCTCAGGAGAGTCTCAGGCTTGTGGAAGGAATGTGTTACTGTGCAGTACTCCTTACTGCTGTGCACCTGCTCCTCAGGTGCAGTCCTCAAAGTATTTCTGTTGCACCAAACACTCTTATTACCCAGGTGTCCAGAGGTTAGAGATATATCTGATTATCGGTGATACTGCAGATCATCAATAATCGGGTATATATCTGTATTCTCGGTGATACTGCAGATCACCGGTAATCAGACCCTCTCTGTGTTACACCGATCGTTACACTAGGGATATCAAATCTAACCCAAAGAAGTTTTACAAGTACATCAACGCTAAAAAAAAAGAAAGGTTGACTGTATAGGACTCCTAAAGGATGAGGGTGGGAACTGAATGGTGGATGACCAAGGTAAGGCAGAGTTATTAAATGCTTTCTTTGCGTTGGGTAAACCGCCCAGCAGGAGGGTCTGACGGACCCGTCGTTCTCTGCAGTAGCGTGTGTGTACGCACCTTCAGGGAATTAAGCTCAGTCATAGATAAACCCCTTTATCTTATATTTTGTGACTCTCTTGCAACTGGCAGAGTCCCAGTAGATTGGCGTACAGCTCACGTTGTCCCATTAATAAAGAAGGGCAAAAAATCAGATCCAGGAAATTATAGACCAGTAAGCTTAACATCAGTTGTATGCAAACTATTTGAGGGGTTAGTAAGAGATACTATACATGACTTTGTAGTAGAAAATAATCTTATTTCTCAGCATCAGCATGGATTTACTAAAGACAGGTCTCACTTACCAAGAAAGGTTAGATAAACTGGGTTTATTTAGTCTAGAGAAAAGATGCCTTAGAGGGGATCTAATTAACACGTATAAATACATCAGAGGGCAAACATAAACGCTTGGCAGATAAGCTTTTTGTCCCTAGGCCTTCTCAAGGACTAGAGGACATGATCTGCGCATGGAGGAAAAATGTTTTAGCCATTTATTTAGGAATGGGTCCTTTACAGTAAGAGTGATAAAGATGTGGAATGCATTGCCACAGGAAGTAGTTATGGCAAATTCTATACCTGCATTCAATGGGGGCATAGATGCTTTCCTTGCTGTAATGAATAGCGGAGATGCCGCCGCGTGGACAAGCGGCATGGTCGGCCATCTCCGCGTCCAAGCCGACGGCTTCTGCCGCGCAGCAACATGCTGCTGGTTTGCCTGGTCCTTCTAGTGCACACAGATTGAGAGCTACGCGTGCGTGCACCAGGCGACAGGACCTTTATGCTAGCAGAAGGGGAGTCAGCTGATCATGCCGATCAGCTGACTCCAGCTAGGTTCCGGAGTGACTGGGGCGGCGCTGCGAGCGCTCTAGGTATATATAGGATTTGCCTGACAGTTGCAAGCTGTCTGCTGTTGTGATACTTACGTGTGAGCACTCAGACCCCAGTCAGATCTTACAGTGTGTTAGAACCAGCCGGAGCTGGGAATTCACACTTAGTCGGATTCCAGTGTTACCTTGAAAGTATTATTATCTGTTAAGACTAGTTCCCAGGTGTTGAGACCAAGGACCTCACACCTAAGACTAGGAGATTGCTACATTGCTACTGTTTATCTGTTAAGACTAGTTCCCAGGTGTTGAGACCAAGGACCTTACACCTAAGACTAGGAGATTACTACATTGCTACTGTTTATCTGTTAAGACTAGTTCCCAGGTGTTGAGACCAAGGACCTCACACCTAAGACTAGGATTGTTATTTATATTCTGTTACCTGTTATGATCTCTGGCTTTCCTGACCACTCTCCTGCTCACTGATTTGGTACTTCCACCTATCTGATTACCTGTTGCCGACATTGCCTGTACCCGGATACCGAATCAGTCTTCCGTCTCTGTACTTTATCTGTCCGTGTGTTGCCGACTCTGCTTGTCTGACCTTTCTGGCTGTCACCCAACCCTTGGGTGGTCAGCCTTACTGCACTATCTGTGACACTTGCTATTCAGGTGTTCACCAGCTGCAAGCACAGGTTTAGGGTCACCTGCTCCTCAGGAGACCATCTTGCAGCTCAGCCAGTGGTCTCTATCACTAAGGAGTCCACTGGCTGCAGTACAGTATGATTCCCTGCCCTCAGGGAATCCTTGGCTGCAGTACAGTCTGATTCCCTACTCCTCGGGAAGTCCCTGGCTGCAGTCTAATCATATCTCTCATTCAACCAGTTATAACTCCGGCAGTCCTGTCAGTGGTTCCTGCTCCTCAGGTATCCACTGGCTGCAATACCATCCGATTCCCTTTTCCCCAGGGAATCCTCGGCTGCAGTTCCATCATAATCACTCATTCCACCAACTGTCCTCTTTGCAGTCAGTCAGTGGGACCCTGCCCCTCAGGGGTCCACTGGCTACAGTGCAGTCTGGTTCCCTGCTCCTCAGGGAATCCTTGGCTGCAGTAGTGTCTTTATTTCCCGCCCCACGGGAGATAACTTCTCTGATTTCTGTTGCACCAAACACTATATCACATTGGGTGTCCTGTGTCTAGCTATACTAGTATTATTGGTGATTCTGCAGATCACACATAATCGGGTATAGCATCTGTATTATTGGAGATACTGCAGCTCACCAATAATCAGATAAAATCTGTGTTGCTGACACCAATCGTTACACTTGCGTTGAAAGACATTCCATGGCTACACTTACTAGGTAATGCCTAATGATGTTGATCCAGGGATTTTACCTGATTGCCATCTGGAGTCGGGAAGGAATTTTTCCCTTTTGGGGCTAATTGGACCATGCCTTGTAGGTGTTTTTCACTTTCCTCTGGATCAACACGGATATGTGAGGGAGCAGGCTGGTGTTGGTGTTGTACCTTGTTCTCTGCTTGAACTCGATGGATGGATGTCTTTTTTCAACCCAAATAACTATGTAACTATGTTAAATATCAGAGGCAAAAGCTGTAATTCGTTTTGTGTAGATTTTATCTATGTTTGGAATGTCTCATTTGCAGAGGTATGAATCTCTGCAGTCTGACATGCTAAGAACAGTGTATTATTAAAGTTGAGTTATATTAAAAGCCTGTCAGGTGTCATGTTTCACACACATAATTACAAATGTTTATGTTCCACATAAGATACATTTCCTCTGCTCTCTGCAGAGAGCTCTCAGAGAAAGACAGAGCTTTCTCTCACACACAAAGTTAAAGTGTACCAGAGATGAGTCTAACTAAAAGTTTTATACATACCTGGGGCTTCCTACAGCTCCATCTGCACGGGTCGTTCCCATGCTGCCATCCTCAGTCTTCTCCTCTTTGGTACCAGGTCCTGTTACTTCAGCCAGTCGCGGCCAGTCTGTGCAAGAGTAGTGTGCCCTCTACATATCTCTCCGGCAGCCGGGAGAAGACTGAGGACAGCGGTGTGGGAGTGATCCATGCAGATGGGGCTGAAAGATACCCCAGGTATGTAGAAAACCTTTAGTTAGACTCATCTCTGGTACACTTTAACTTTGTGTGTGAGAGAAAGCTCTGTCTTCCTCAGAGAGCTCTCTGAGCAGAGAGCAGAGGAAATGTATCTTATGTGGAACATAAACATTTGTAATTATGTGTGTGAAACATGACATCTGACAGGCTTTTAATATCTATCTTTTATACCCGTCTCTGGTTTCCTTTTACAGATGCTCTGTGAGGGAATTTTCCCTCCCCTCATGGCTCAGTCTGCCGTCAGAATTGCCATCAAAAAAGTGTTAAAGGAATTAGAGAACAGTAAACAAAGATATAAAAATTCAAATGTATACACCAGTTTGTATATAGATAGCCAGGGGCGTTCCTAGGGTCCTTGGAGATCGGGGGCACCTGTGGGCACTAGGTGGGCAAAAAGTGGGCGTGGTCATGCAGTGAGTGGGCGTGGTCATGGGTGGGGCCAAACGTACATGAACTTAGCAGCGGTGTAAGCTACAGATAACGGGCCTGCCCATCGAAATACTGGATGGAGCCCCCTGCCCTTTAGATAATTTACGATCAGTATAGGCATAGATCAAAGATGTATACTCACATACAATTTTGACAAGTCACTTATCTATCGCAAAGTGGCAACAGCAATTTAAACTAAATACTGTACAAACGTTTTAACACATACATGAACAGTATGGAAAATCCAAGTTGAAAAACTGTGAAGATAAACAATTTCATCCATCCTACTCCTGAAAAAATGTATTCATTTTTTTTAGAACCTCCCAGTAACAGTTTTATTTTCTGTTTTAAAAAGCTAAAAAAGTAGGTTTAATGCTATTGTCTCATATGATGATGATTCAGTTTTTCCCATAGTCTCGCAGTTAGCAATCATGTGACCCCCAACAAGACAAATTCAGCAATCATGAGGCCCCCAACAAATCATGAGGTCCCCAACAAGACACATTCAGCAATCATGAGGCCCCCAACAAGACAAATTCAGCAATCATGAGGCCCCCAACATGACAAAGTCGGCAAACATGAGGCCCCCAACAAATCATGAGGCCCCCAACAAGACAAATTCAGCAATCATGTGACCCCCAACAAGACAAATTCAGCAATCATGAGGCCCCCAACAAATCATGAGGTCCCCAACAAGACACATTTAGCAATCATGAGGCCCCCAACAAGACAAATTCAGCAATCATGAGGCCCCCAACATGACAAAGTCGGCAAACATGAGGCCCCCAACAAATCATGAGGCCCCCAACAAGACAAATTCAGCAATCATGAGGCCCCCAACATGACAAATTCAGCAATCGTGAGGCCCCCAACAAGACAAATTCAGCAATCATAAGGCCCCCAACAAATCAAGAGGCCCCCCAACAAGACAAATTCAGCAATCTTGAGGCCCCCAACAAATCATGAGGCTTCCAACAAGACAAATTCAGCAACCATGAAGCCCCCAACAAGACAAATTCAGCAGTCATGAGGCACATAAATAGACAGCATTTCACATAAATAGGCAGAATGCCCCCTTAATATGGTAGACACCTCTCACCTGGCTTCTGAATTCTCCTGTACTGGCTGCTGTGCCTGGCAATACGGTTTTTGGCTGGATTGGGGATGATGTGTGAGCTGAAAGGCCTGGCAGTGATGCTGTGGCCTGGCTGGCGGTGATGCTGTGGCCGGGTTGGCTGGCGGTGATGCTGTGGCCGGGTTGGCTGGCGGTGATGCTGTGGCTGGGTTGACGTTTATGCTGTGGCTGGGTTGTCTGGCGGTAATGCTGGGCTGTGCTAGGCTGGTTGAAGTGAATGCTGGCCTGACTGGTGGTGATGCTGTGGCCCTTTTGACAGTGATTCTGGGCTGGTTGGCTGGTGGTGATGCTGGGCTGGCTGGCCTGGATAGTTCAGGTAGCGACAGGTGCCCCCTAGTTAAGGTAGCGCCAGGAGTCCCCCAGTTCAGGTAGCGCCGGGAGTCCCCCAGTTCAGGTAGCGCCGGGAGTCCCCCAGTTCAGGTAGGGACAGGAGACCCCCAGCTCATTTAGTGACAGGAGCCCCCCAGTGTATGTAGTGACAGGAGGCCCCAGTTTAGGTAGTGAGTAACAGGGACCCCCAGTTAGATAGGGAGTGACAGCAGGGACCCCCAGTTAGATAGGGAGTGACAGCAGGGACCCCCAGTTAGATAGGGAGTGACAGCAGGGACCCCCAGTTAGATAGGGAGTGACAGCAGGGACCCCCAGTTAGATAGGGAGTGACAGCAGGGACCCCCAGTTAGATAGGGAGTGACAGCAGGGACCCCCAGTTAGATAGTGAGAGACAGCAGGGACCCCCAGTTAGATAGTGAGTGACAGCAGGGACCCCCAGTTAGATAGTGAGTGACAGCAGGGATCCCCAGTTAGTGAGCGACAGCAGGAACCCCCAGTTAGATAGGGAGTGACAGCAGGGACTCCCAGTTAGATAGGGAGTGAAAGCATGGACCCCCAGTTAGATAGGGAGTGACAGCAGGGACCCCCAGTTAGGGAGGGACAGCAGGGACCCCTAGTTACATAGGGAGTGACAGCAGGGACCCCCAGTAAGATAGTGACAGCAGGGACCACCAGTTAGATAGTGACAGCAGGGACCCCTAGTTAGATAGTGACAGCAGGGACCCCCAGTTAAGTAGTGAGTGACAGCAGGGATCCCCAGTTAGTGAGTGACAGCAGGGACCCCCAGTTAGATAGGGAGTGACATCAGGGACCCCCAGTTAGATAGGGAGTGACAGCAGGGACCCCCAGTTAGATAGGGAGTGACAGCAGGGCCCCCCAGTTAGATAGTGAGTGACAGCAGGGACCCCCAGTTAGGGAGTGACAGCAGGGACCCCCAGTTAGATAGTGAGTGACAGCAGGGACCCCCAGTAAGATAGTGACAGCAGGGACCACCAGTTAGTGACAGCAGGGACCCCCAGTTAGATAGTGACACCAGGGACCCCCAGTTAGATAGTGAGTGACACCAGGGACCCCCGTTAGGTAGTGAGTGATAGGCGCCCCCAGATTAGGTAGTGAGTGATAGGCGCAGCCCCCTCCCCCGTGATGTAGTGAGTGACATGGCCGCCCCCCTGCCTTTAAAATGTAATCGCGGGGATGCCAGACAGGAGGACGCCGACCGGGAGCCCAAAAGAAGCGCGTGCAGGGGGCGGAGTTACCACGCTCGCTCGCTCGCTCACTCCAGCCCCCTGCGGCTGTCTCCACAGTCAGTCCACACTATGATCCCACACCGGCACGCCCCCTGCCAGGTGCTGCTCAGCGACAGCGGCGCTTGTGATTGGGCAGGGGGCAGTGCAGGAGAGGAGGACTGTCAGCACCACCCACAACATGGCGGCCGCCGTATCGAGCGAACGGCGGCCGCGTTTAACAATAGATTTGGGGCACCCATGTAGGGCACTCCCCAAACTGAGATCCGTGGCACCCCTGAGGCATATTGGGGGCACGTGCCACCAACAAATAGCGCTAGCGACGCGCCTGTAGATAGCGCTCCGCTTCTAGTCACATATCACATTCCTCAGTTATCGGTAGAAAGATCCCCTTAGGGGCTGCACTCACCCCTCAGGTGTGACCACTGCCAGATTGGTCAATAATTGCTTGTTGTTCTCCTTGGCCGACTGTCTGATCTTAGGATGTGATGTCTTCACTGTGCAGGTTCCACTGGTGAATTGTGTCGGTGTTCCTTAGTCGATGGACTTCTGTGGAGGGAGACTATTTCAAGGGAGTGCTGCAGAGCTGCCCTCTGGACCAGGAAGAGCACCTGGCTAGATGCAAGTGTGAACCTGTGGAAAAAGGTGACTCAGCACGGCAGATTTCACCATACATAAAATAGCAATTACTCTTGTACAGCATGACTAAGGAACACCGACACAATTCACCAGTGGAACCTGCACAGTGAAGACATCACATCCTAAGATCAGGCAGTCGGCCAAGGAGAACAACAAGCGATTATTGACCAATCTGGCAGTGGTCACACCTGAGGGGTGAGTGCAGCCCCTAAGGGGATCTTTCTACCGATAACTGAGAAATGTGATATGTGACTAGAAGCGGAGCGCTATCTATATACAAACTACAGACTGAATTTGGGATTTGCTGGACCCAGCATAGAGCGCACACGCAAAGAAGGATCTTGCTACTTTGAGCACCTAGATCCACATGGACTTGTGAACTTTACAACTAACATGTATTCATTTATTTATGTAATAGCTCTGGTTGAGCATTTATTTGTATATAATTGTAGCGCTGCACACTATATACATAAATGTATACACCAGTACTTAGTAGCACTTCCCAAACATTTCCTATCTCAATTGAAAAAAAAAATATGTTAATTCATAGTGTTCCTTTAAGAGAAAGCAATACGTTTTGAACCAAGATGATACAATTTTATAAGTTAGCCAATAAATGGTTTTATTCTGATTAAAAATGTATTGCTTTACCTGGGGGCTAACATTGTAGAATACTCTACTGCTACTACTTTGAGGTTGGTTTTACACCTGATTTGTGTGATGCTCCTGCTGCATGCCACCGCAATGCAAAACATGACAAACATACAACCCTGCAGCAGATTGCGCTAACAGGGTCATGTGTATAGGCCCGCCCCTGATCAGTGACGTACTTCCTGCTAGACAGGAAGTACATCACTAGGATTCCTGTTGGTCCACGCATGTATGGCGCAATGCACAGTGCTCCATCATTCAAACTTACTGCGTCACCCATTGACTTCCATTCCTCCAAGCATCATGTGTTAAAATCAGTGTTTTGTGGTAACATGTTGCAGGCTGTGCGTCTGGATTGTGGCGGGATGAACACTTCCGGTGCAATGCGTCATGGTAAGTATAAAATGCCCCATTGACTTGCATCGCTGTTGCGTTACCCTGCGGTAAAACAGGAGTAAAGTGTAAAAGGGGCCTATAGAGAAAGAGTATTTTTATATTTGTTTGCTCAAGTGGGGGATTTTATCTCACTGCTTCTTCTCTTTGATGACTTGGGTAAATCTCCCCAAAAAGTACACAAACACTATCCAAATCTAAAAAATAAAAAATGAAATGTCCAAGTTAGAAGACAACTCCACAGAATGATAAATAAATTGTGCTTCTTGACATTAACTTATATGTAATAATATATGTAGACCAATTTTAGAAATACCTAAACTAAAAAACTAAACTAAAAAAAAAAAACAGTGATGTGCAGTGTCTGTACCACCTCTGCCTTATTTCAGAGAGACCTTCAGTGGATGTGGTTTAGCCTGCTTTTCAACCTAACTTTCAACCTAACCTAGCCAACTGTCAACCTGCCACCATGGTCGGTAAGTGAGACTGATCTCTGGTAAGAACTAAGCACTGCCAGCTGCTTTGAGGACAAGTTCGTTTTTTGGAAGGTGATACCTCCCGCCAGAGGCACTACATCGATAAGGTATAAATTACCAAAGGTATTATAATGCCATGAGGAAGAAATCTACACTTGGCGGGGATCTCCTTTAAGTTTACCCACAATTCTTTTATCCTGAGTTGGTCTCTATAATTTTTCCTTCAATTGATAAAAAGGATTGAGTCTATTTACTAGATGCGAACAGTTTGCATGATGTTTGTGCTGCGTGAGGTAATCTACGAGATGTTCCACTGCTCACCAATATTGTTTGCTTTAGAGAGCAGCGAGGGCAAAATCATCCATCTGATAGTCTGCCAACATACTGTACCCAGCCAAAATCATTTGTGTAAGAATGCAGGAATGGGTAGAGGCCATTTAAATCCTCCTCGTGTGGTAGCTCTGTGATTGATGTATATTTGTCTGGGCCCAGGTGGCATAATACAGCAGAGGCTAGAAATAATTATAAGGGCCCTGTCATAAAGTGCACATGTAAAAGAAATAATAAAAAGCAAAAACAAGCACCACCATCAACAAAATAATATTACTGCTGAAAAATCAAAGGATATTTCTTTTTTCAAAATAACAAAAAAAAAAGTTATGACTAAGTAAAAAGAAACAGAAAAAGAGGAAGGGAAGACAAGAAAAGAGGTAGAGAAAGAAAGTTAGAAAAAAAAAAGTGGAACCTCTTGCACACCACATGCCATTCCGATTTTTTATTTGATACGATTTTTGATTCCCGATTTAAAAACGTAGCAGCACGCAGTACTTTTTTTTTATCAGAATCAAAAATCAGATAGTATAAAAAAATCGGAATTGCATGTAGTGTGCAAGAGGCCTAAAAGAGGCAAAGGCCCATATACTATTAACTCTTCTCCTGAGATTTCTCCAAAGAGATATTTTAAAACTTTGCCCAAATAAAACCTTTAATACTCCCACCATGCAAACAAAATATCAAAAATAGATTTGATATTACTTGTTTACCTACTTTTTTGCACTTTTTAAATTGATAAGTAGTGATTTTTTAGGTAAACTGAAAATCCTTCCCTTGGTAAAACCCAGGAGAAAAAGTTAATTGAATAAGGGACAAATGTTGGTGAATCTCTGTAAAGTGCCAAACCTCAGCAAATCTCATACTAAAACTCAATGAAGCGCCATAGATTACCAAACCTCAGTGAATATCTGAAGAATACCTAATCTTAAGGTCCATACCCACGGAAAACGATATTGTGCAAAATGGCCGATAAATGATGGATTGTTCTAATATCGGCGGGTCTCTGCAGGTGTGTACAGTCGCCGCATGACGATTCCTAAAGAACCATCCCGTTGGATCTTTAGTGATGCCCGACACGCAAACACCGCACAATGCCATTGTTCTCACCAATCCCCTACCCGCCAGAAACTATTCAATCCCTCCTGCCCATCTTCTATCGGCCCCCGCAAAGCAACATTTGAGTTGATGATGCATTTGTACAGAGTTGTGGCTGCTCTGTTGCAAGGATCGGTAATTAATCCTTTCGGTGACAGAGCTCTTCAAGCTGTTGGTAGGTGAGTGTAGCTTTGGTGAGTCTTTATAGAATTTCACATCTCTTTCCATTGTAAGAAAGTGAGTTAAGTCTTATAAACAGGACAGATGACTTATGGGACACAATACCTTCATGTTGTTGTATTTCCAAGCATCCTCAGTATACCTGTATAAATCATGCTATTTGAAACAACTAAAATGGTTACTTTGGCTTATTAATTTAAATATATGTAAATGAAATGTGTAAAATTAAGACTGCCTGTACAGGTGTACCCCAATAACAGATACATCATTTTAAAGGGTGCACGAGGTGACGTGATGAGACATGTGTATGTACAGTGCCAAAAACACAAATAACTAGGCTGTGTTCCTTTTTTTCTTTCTCTGTCTGAAAGAGTTAAACATCAGGAATGCAAGTGACAGTTTCTGTCTTAGTCAGGACTAAGTCAGACTGTAGCATAACCCTCACTGATAACAGTCATAAAATGGCTTCTGAGAGCAAGAAAGAGATAACAAGGGTCAATAAGTCTTTAATTTTAACTCTGGCATACTTCGATGAATGTGTCATTGAGCAGAGACAATGACACAGTAAAAACTTAAAAGGTAGATTGAAATATAAAGTAAAACTGTGGGGTATTATGTAATATTTAGGTGTAGTAAGGTAGATACAGTTGTTTATCTCATCATTTTATTTCCATCTTGTGTTTCCTTTAACATTCTGCCAGGTTGAAAAACTTTGGTGATTTCTCTTACACTTCCCCATCCTCTTCCACTCTCCCTACTCCAGATGACAGACCACAGAAAATATACTGTAGTATACTTACTATACTTTTAGCACTCTAGGCCAACTTTCTTGTTGTTCTCCTTCCATATGCAGCAGTACATTCCCCCTTCCCCACCCCATTCCTTGTGTACTATCCATGTACAGCAGCACCTCTCTTTAATGTTAGGTTATCTTGGGTAGCAGTACCCTTTTTCTATGTCTTGTTCCCCATCTGCAACCTTATTTTTCAATTTCTATCCCCCTCTTCCATGTCCAGCTTCCCCGTTCCATGTTTATCCGCCCTCTTAGGCTGCAACCTCCCAAGGCCCGGACCTGTGTGGCCTTTTCAGAAACCTGGTCCTGACCACAGCATACCTGTACAGTTTTTGCCAACAAAAATGTCACAAATGACTGTTCCAAACCACAAAAATCGAACCTGTCCCAGGGCTTTAAGAGGCTGAGGCTAATACTTTAGAATTGATCCACAGCATTTTTTTCATGCTTGTGTAGACTTTGAAATAATTGTACCGATGGGTGAATTATCTAAGAATCCAACTTCTAAATAAAGAGTTTGGAGAAAAGAGTGAAACAAAAAATAAAGAAAGTTCGGCGTAGGAAAAGGTAATATATATTTAACTCTCGGCATAATGACTGAATTCCTAATGCCGGAGTTGGTAAATTTTTAAAAAGGTCTGTTTGAAAATATTCAAAGCTGAACTTCGGCTGAAGACCACAGGGAAGTCTATAATATTTAGTTGGACGGCTGGCAAATCGTTGTTTTGGCCTGTGCCAGGCTTGCATTCTGACAGAACAAGTGTTGCATGAGATGTGAAGGATGACGCCAGTCTGCTGAGAAACCCTGGAGCAGGTGTTCCTCATCCTCATTTGCAATGGAGCATGGCCCTTGGCTCAGTGAGCTGGAGCAAACGTTCTGGCAAGACCCATCATGTACCTGCATGCTGAGATGCACTAATGATAATGGATGCAGGCCTATTAACCATCCCATTTGTAATGGCACACAACGCTGATTGCTTAGGGAATGAGTCACAGGCTTTCCAAGAGGGAGCAAGGGATTATGGGAACCCATGATCCTTTGTGCATTCCGTATGCTCTACTGGGTGTACAACTATGTTAGTCTTTATTTAATAGCACAAATGAATACATGATCTGCTACATGATTATGCATTAAGCAAAAGGCACTTTGGGCAGTACGGTAATAATCTTGTTATGGCAAAGAGGTGAGCGTCGCCCTCCTCTCGCTCTTTCTTTTTGTTGACGCGACACTCGTTGGCCCCAAAAATCATTCCGAGATGATGTCAGTCCCAGTGGCGTCCAATGAATTCGGAGGTCAAACGGGAAATGCCGGTGAGATTATTCAATTCTGGTTAAACGAAAGCCCAGCTCCGAGCAAAAGTATTTCACTAATCGTGAGTTCGCAGTGAGTGGCAAAGCTTGGTGGAGAAGGTCCTTGAGCAGTAAAAGTTTAGATCTTCTTGGTTTCCTACACCAACCATTTTCTGCGGCACAGACTTGCAAACCTATAAGCTGTGCTCTCCTAAGACTCCGCCCCCGCCTCTTTGCAGTAATTCACTTAATTAAAAATCAGATTACTTTTTTACAATATTCATTTTCAAAAGTTTAGTGTCTGCCCATTGTAAAATCTTACCACACACCTAATTTACATTCCCAAATTTATCAAAGGTGCTGTGATCTTTGCTACAGGCACCTGCAGTAAAGATGTAAGTGCCTGCTCTTGAGCAGAAAAATTAGTTGATCTCCCAGAGTGTTTTAAAGAAGAAGAACAAGTGACATCACTGCCATGGCAGAACATCCCTTGGGGGTGGGGTTATATACTGATATTCAGCTACATATGAATATAAGAAGTGTTTTTGCCACTAAAACCAGCATAACTTAAAGTGACACTGAAATGAAAAAAAGTTATGATTAAATGAATTGTATGTGTAGTACTGGTAATTCATAGAACATCGGTAGCAAAGAAAAGTGTCTCATATTTTTATTTTCAGTTATATTTATAGCTTTTTTTATAACATTGCATCATTCTCTAATACTGTATTTGCAGTTTACAAACTATACTCTGTATTTCAACTATGAAACAGAGCAGGAGAGTTTAAATGGTTATTAGCTCTGCAGTAAAACCTTAAACAAACAAGAAACAGCGAGAGACAGGTTGAGATAAGTGCTTTAGAAAAGAGCACTGCTATCTGATTAATTAGCCAGAGAGCTCAGAGAAGCTCTTTTGTATAGATAACAACTGACATTTCTTAAACCAGGAGGATTAGCCATACTATGCCAGGGAAAAAAAACATATTTAAGTAGATAAATACTTGATCTACTTACATAACATATGTATTGTGCTGTCCACGTTTGATTTAAGTGAATTTTATATAGTAAATGAAGAGAATTCTGTTCCTGGTGGGGGCCATGTCTTTTGCCCACAGTTTAGGCTAAATGCTGATGTCATTTTTGCCCTTTACTTTTTTCTTTTCTCCTCCAATCGCTGAGTCACCTCAGCCTTGCTTGTAAACACAATTGAGCAGGGGATCATGTTTCAGCTAGGCAGCTAGCAGGGAAATTAATGGAAGAGGAGGATTATATTATAGATAAAAACAACCCCCAGCATGCAACTGTTTGGCACCGACTACTAAAGGGCCAGTGCTCGTAAAGTATGTGATAACTCCAAATCATAACAGCAGAAAAAGTTTTGAAAGTTTTGAATGCAGGATTAGCATCTTTATCACTTAATACACTCAGACCAATTGCTGTTGAAATTAGATTTTTATGGTGACAATTGCTTTAACTCTTCCTGTACTGGAAGCAATATGAGCCCCATATCTGTGCTATTAGTGTTCTATTTCTTAACTGTACTACATATACAATTCATTATATCATAATTTTTTTTTCACTTCAGATTCCCTTTGAAGAGGAACTTTAACCCAAGATAGAAATTCATCCCAATCTCTGATTTCTGATAAGTAATTTCCCACAAACTGCACTGCGCACAAGAATGAACCACCACCGCTTTAAAATCAATGAGGGTAAAATGGACACACCAGTGGCCCAGCACTTCAGTGAACCTGGACACAGCATGCAAGATCTCAATGTACTTATCCTTAAAGAGGAATTCCGGTGACAATGATGTAATAAAAAAGTGCTTCATTTTTACAATATTTTTGTATAAATAATTTAGTCAGGGTTTGCCCATTGTAAAATCTTTTAAATTCCTGATTTACATTCTGACATTTAATCCATGGTGACATTTTTATTGTTGGCAGGTGATGTAGCTGCTGCATGCTTGTTTGGCAGTGGGAAACAGCTGTAAACAGCTATTTCCCACAATGCAACAAGGTTCACAGACAGGAAACTGCCAGGAGTACCACGGTCCTCAGAGTTTCTTGTGGGAGGGGTTTCACCACAATATCAGTCATACAGCGCCCCCTGATGGTCTGTTTGTGAAAAGGAATAGATTTCTCATGTAAAAGGGGGTATCAGCTACTGATTGGGATAAAGTTCAATTCTTGGTTGGAGTTTCTCTTTAAGGGTAACTTCAAAAATGAACAATCAAGGGGAAATTTCTGAGTACAAATTGATGAAAATGTTCAAGACATTAACAGAAGGTTTAAATTGTGGTATGGGATTCATGACACCTTATGTAACATGATTGACTTCATGATCTTCAGAAACCTGCTGGATTTCATGTTTGCTTGCATGAGCTCACTGGCTCCTGCCTGCTGATCACCTGACAGCTAACGGATAAACAGTAACCAGCACAACTGCCATCTACATGTTTACTATTTACGTGCATCAGTGTTTTACTTCAGCTAACATCTGGAAATATGCCTGAAGAAGGGGACTAGATCCCAGAAAGCTTGCATCATTTAACTCTATTAGTTAGCATTAAGTTATAACTTTTACAAGACTTTGTTTTTTGGCTAACACGGTACAGAAACATTTTTGCTCCTTCCCCACAAGAAATCTTTACCTTTTCTCAAATAGATCATCAGGGGGCTCTGTATGGCTGATATTGTGGTGAAATTCCTCCCACAGTGTGATGTCATGGCCATGGTCATGCTGTCTGTAAACCTCATTGCATTGTGGGAAATAACGGCTTTTTCCAAATGCCAAGCAAGCAGTATCTCCCTCTGTGCATAGAACTCTCAGTAACGAACATTTCGTACAGATCACCTGGCAGGACTAAAGATGTCACCACCAATGATACATTTCAGAATGTAAATCAAGGAGAGTAAAAAATGTACAATGGGCAAACACTGACTAAATAATCTATAAATGAATATTGTAAAATAATACATTAATTATGTTATTTTCACTACAGTTTCTCTGTAAGTAAAAATGTAACAACATACTGTATTTCCCAAGCAAGTAGCAGCAGTCATGATGACAGTGCTTGCGGTTAACTTATACAGTTGGGCTGCTTCAGATCATGTTGTCAAATTTTGAAGTCAAGGATATGAGCTGAAGAATAGTATTTGAAGGGGGAATATTACAGAGATGGGCTTTAAAATGATACCCCCGCCGCGTCCCAACACAAACACCACCACACTCCCACCCCCACTTGAGAAAGTGAAAGGCAACACCCATGGGAGGAGTAGAACCTTTCGGCATGGGGGGAAAACAGAAACTAGAAGCCTGTGTTCATGGCAGCCTCAGTCCAAATGGCGTGACGCACGCCCCACTTGCTATATGCCGGCAGTCATTTGGGGTGCTCATGTCGAAATACAGCAAGGACACTTTCAGGACAGAGTGACAGGTAACGAGTAACTGCACAGGCACAAGTGGTCACATAATACTTTTGGAGGGACGACAGCCACGGGTTTCCGTCGTGTCTGCTGTTCGTGATTATCACACGCCGTAACTGCTGTGCACTCGAACAACCACATCAGCCTGAGATTTCAGATTCAACCAATTTCCGCCTGAAATCTGTCAAATTGTCGATTGAGCATGCTTGTGGCAGCACCGATTTTCATCCAATTCGAAAGTTATTATCAAAACAGTTAGTTGATCGCCAAATTGACAGTTGCGGAGAACACAAGGGGGACACAAAGGGGCTTTGAGGAGGACACAAGGGGGACACAAAGGGGCATTGAGGAGGACACAAGGGAGACTCAAAGGGGCGTTGAGGAGGACATAGGGGGACACAAAAGGGCATTGAGGAGAACACAAGGGGGACACAAAGGGACTTTGAGGAGGACACAAGGGGGACACAAAGGGGCATTGAGGAGGACACAAGGGGGACACAAAGGGGCATTGAGGAGGACACAAGGGGGGCACAAAGGGACTTTGAGAAAAACACAAGGGGGACACAAAGGGGCATAGAGGAGGACACAAGGAGGACAGAGGCGGACATATGGAGGACACAGGGGGACACAGGGAGACACAAGAAGTACAAGGGGGCATAATTCACAAGATGCCCCTTCACCAGGTTTAGTATATATATTTTTCCCCTGGTTTTTGTCCTCTAAACTTAGGTGCGTCTTATGGTCAGGAGCACCTTGTAGTCTGAAAAATATGGTATTTAGTAGCGCATTAGGCTATGACTATTGTAAGATTACATTGTAAGCTCCTATGAGCATAGTCAGTCACTGACATGACTATGTACTCTATAAAGTGCTGTTATGTCATTCAGGTCATAGGTTCAGTAAAGCCAGTAGTGAACCCTGTATCTGAGGTTTCTAAAAACGAAAACCTAAATAACATTAGTATGATCCGAAGTTCGCTTCTTATTCCCATCAGCCCTTCTCACACTTGGCAGAGGGTCTTCATGTTGTCATAGTAAATGAAGGAGAAAAGGCATCTATTTAACAAGATAAGCATCAAAGTGAGGGCAAGCCATAGTGTTGCATCGATATAAATTAATTGGGTGGTTAATCAGCTCGACTTCAATAACTTCAATTTTTATATGAGTAGTAAATGGCTCAATGTGCTCTTCTGAGCAAGTTCATAAAACTTTCCTGGCTTAAGGTACTTGTTATAATGTGCTAAGGAGCAGAATATGTGCAGAACTAGCACAGCACAGCTGTCGGCACTGAGATAAGTTGGGAGGGATCCCATATGTCTGCGATAAGCCTTTTACATAACGATGCAGCGCACTTCAAAAACCAACAGTTTGTAGTTCATTAAAGTCAAATTGAAGAAGATTTTTACATCTCTTCCTGATTTACCCAGTGTTTTCATCCAATCTTCTAGTTTATTTGCAGCACTCAAATATTGCATGATTGCTGATTCATCCAGGTGACGGGTGCCACCGATAGTTAAAATATCGGTACCTACTAAAATGACGATGGCAAAGAACTGGAAAAAATCCCCTCCACTGTTCTCGAAAGGCCAAGGCCCGCATGTCCAACTTTAAAGAGAATCTGTAACAAAATGTTGAGCCTTATTTCTTCTATCCTATAAGTTCCTATAGCTGTTCTAATGTGCTCTGTCTTACTGCAGCCTTTCCTATTTGCACAGTGGCTGTGTTATCTCTGTTATATAATCTAATCTTCTCTCCTCTGTCGGGACTGTGGGGCTCAGGCAGTCAGGCTGGAATGTGCTGTGCTCCTTGTGATTGGATAGAAGCTATACACACCCTCTCCAGGCCCCCTGCACACTCTGTATGACTCACACACTGAGCTACTATCAGCGTATCACTTGCTATGACTTTTGTTTGTAAACGCTGCATAAAAATGGCAATTACAAGCCAGGATTGCAGCAGGGAGTGGCAGAAACAGCACAGAGGGGCCCAGGAGAACATCATGAATAGAATGGTATGCTTTTTATTGTAAGAATTTTACAGTACAGATTCTCTTTAAGCTTTAGAGGACCACTCCACGCCACTTGGCATGGATGCGACTGCAGCCCCAGGACCGCCTAACGCCGATCGGCGTAAGGTCCTGGGGGGAGGGATTGCAGGAGACTGTGCGCTCCGCCATCAGTCTCCCAATGGCGATCGTCTATTTACTTAGTACAACGCTGCAATCTATGGCAGCGCTGTACAGGTGACAGCCGTGTGATACCACTGTCCCCCCGAGGGACACAGAAGCGTGAAGCCTATCACATCCGATCGCTGTAATTGGCTGACGGTGGGAGGGAGGGAGTGAGGGTGGTTAAAATAAATACAAAAAATAAGCAAATTTAATTAAAAAAAAATTACAAATAAATAAACATTGGGGGAGCAATCAGACCACACCAAAAGAAAGCTCTGTTGGTGGGGAGAAAAAGGGGGGGGGGGGGGTGAATCACTTGTGTGCTGACATGTACGGCCCTGCAGCGAGGCCTTAAAGCTGCAGTGGCCTATTTAGTGAAAAATTGCCTGGTCTTTATGGGCGTTTAACACTGCGGTCCTCAAGTGGTTAAATCAAAGCCAACAAAAAACATTCCTATGTATATCGCAACTCTGTAAACAACTTGAATCCCCTGACCTGGATTCTGAGATCTATAACACATACTGAACATTGCTCCCTATACGTCACCTCCACTGTACTCCCTCTTTCCTCATTTCCTTTCTCCCTCTTTTATTTCTTTCCTTTCTCCTTATCTTCCCTCTCCCATTATCACCCTTAACCTTCAGGCTGGTTTCACTCTCCAAACTGCCACCGCCAGAAACAGGCCGATACTACGCGGTATTCCCCATCTGGCATCTGGCCAAGCAGGAAATGATACTCAGTTCCTGCCAGCCAAGCAATCATGTGAGCGGAAGTGTGAAAAATACACTTCCGCACATGCGCGCCGTGACGTCGCATCGGAAAGTGTTTAAAAATGTCCACGTCGCCAGAGACTAACATGACTTCAGGGCCACCGCAGGCAGCTGCAGAAGCCGTGCAGTAACGTAGTTTTGGAGCCGCAGCAGATTGAGGACTTTTGGCAGACCACACCGCAATGCAGGTAATGTGTTTTCCTCCTTTGGGTAGCAGTGCGGAAGCAGTGCATCTATTTGATGCCCCGTCCCAGTGTGAAAGGGCCCCCAGGTTTTACATATTACCGATATTTTACTATAGACTCATCTAGTGCCTTTTCTTAGACTAACCCCCTTCCAGCAGCAGGAAATTTGGGCACCCACGGCTAATGGACAATTTAAGCGCCACTAGAGGTGCTAATGCAATATCAGCTTTTTCAGGGGCCCCAGAGCTGGACGGGCCTATAGAGGAGTACTCGGTATGCCTCTTTAGGATCCAGAGGCTTTCACCTCCCCATAGGAGAAATGTTTCTCCCTTCAGGTACAGTTTAAAATTATAGGCAAAATACTCATGTCTAGATATAATATACCTAAACCTATTCACCAAGTGAGATTATGCTGTAGAATTTTTCTCTATTTTGTTAGATCATTGCATTCTGCTGATAGAGATATTAAAGTTGGGCATCAACTGAGCCACATGTCCACCCCCCTCCCCTTCCCCACAACTAATAACCCTCCCCCCTCCCCTGGACAACTAATAACACCCCAGCCCCCATGACAAAAAAATAATCACCCGCTAAATGGGAACTGCAGCTACTAATAGCGGATACTTTGCGTCTGCTATGGGTAGCTTCAATTCCTTATTTAGCGCACACCCACCCACGCTACACACACATAGGAATCAGCCTATGATAGGAATTAGATTGTGAGCCGTTGGGAGAGACAGTTAAGTGACAAGGCTGGCCTCTGGACAACGCCGCACTAGATCGCAGCGCTGTACACGTTTGTTTGCTTTTTTTTTAATTACAGCCTGCCAGCTCTGATCGCAGCTGGCAGGCTGATCGCGTGGCCCCGCACTATTTACAGCAGGGAACATGCAATCGAGAGAGCAGTCGTTCCCTGCAAATCTCGCTCTTTGCGTAATCGAGTAATGAGAGAACCGCTCTGTGACCACCACTCTGTGTTAGGTGGCTGCAGAGAGATTAAGCTGCTTAATGAATCGGTGCAGCTTAAAGAATCAACCCCAATGGTCGAAGGACTTTTCTCACAGCCCTACAACCTTCCAAAACACCATTTGTCGTTCTTCTTTTTTCACCTGCAGAATGATTCCACTGTGTAACGAACCATAAGATACTTACTTAAAAGTGCACCGAAAACTAATTTAAATCTATTAGACCGCCACACCGCAAGCATATGCTTCAATGTGTTACAGAAAACACATCCATGCGCACAAGCATTTATGTATCCTTAACTCCCCGCAATTTTGGATACACAGCTTGTATGGAAATCAGGTTAACCTCACGCTCACGCCATTCTTGTTGTTAACCCGTACACATCTACCTGTCTCTTTCCATTCTTCAGGCCAAGGATAGCGCTTTTGACAGGCAATTACCTTCCCCCTCCACCGACTCAATAAAATATGCATTAGAATCTATTCGATATACTGCGAGACATTCTTGACCAGTCCAAATAAGAAAACATCAGTTGAGAGAGCCATGATTAAATCATTCAGTCAATCCCATTTCATGTACACCAAGCTGGTGGGTTATGCAACCGGTAATCTCTAAGGTTAAATAGCTAGTGAATAAAACACGAATCGGTGGCAAGCAAAGGGAAGGCAATGGCCTGTCAATAAACAGCTAAAGATGCAAAGAGAAAGAACAAAATATCAATAATCATTCAAAGTTATGGCCCATCTCCGGACACAAACATTTCCGAAGGCACTCAGTGGTGTATCTGTTTCTAACTTTCAGGAATATACGATGTAAAAAGAATCTACCGGTAATTGAAAAAAAGCCCAATTCTAGTAAAAATAAATAAATAAAGAGAAATGTTATTTTAGTTTTGAGGAGTGTGATTAGAATGTTTGACCCTCTATTGGATTTTTACTGCTGTTTCCTGTAATCTGTTTTCCAATTCTGTTAAATTTCCTATCACTTCCTGTTCACAGGGGAGCCGCCAGCGTACAAGCAAGCCACGCCCCCGCTTGGGGCTTCACACTAAGGGGGGCCTTGCTCTGCTGCTGGCGGCTCCCCCCATCCTCCCCGCCGCAGTGCTGTAATGATCCTGGGTCCCCCTCCTGCCCGGCGGCTAATATTGTCCACACCGCACGTCAGCGGTGACACAGTGACACTCAAGCAGGCAGCGAGGCAATGATCAACAACGATGCTGTCTGCTGTGTACAGGAAGTGACATCTGTTTACTTCCTGTAAACAGTACACAGTACCGTTACTGGGCATTGCCTCGCTGCCTGCTTGAGTGTCACCGCTGATATGCGGTGTGGACAATATTAGCTGCCAGGTAGGAGGTTGACCCAGAATTTTACTAGGAGAGGGACCAGGTGGCAGATTTAGGTAAGGAGGAGGGGTGAGGGGACATGACTGCACCTATCCCTGACTTACTGGGCACCATATGTACCTGGCTACCTATACAGCACCTATAGCTCACTACCTATAATGAGGGCAGCCACATGTATGTACCTGCCTACCTACCTATACTGCACCTATAGCTCACTACCTATACCGGGGCACCATATGTACCTGGCTACCTATACTGGGGCACCATATGTACCTGGCTACCTATACTGGGGCACCATATGTACCTGGCTACCTATACTGCACCTATAGCTCACAACCTATACTGAGGGCAGCACACCACCTGGCAATCCTATACTGCAACACCTATAGCTTGCTACCTATACTGAGGGTACCACATGTAACTGGCTACCTATACTGCAACACCTATAGCTCACTACCTATACTGAGTGGGCAGCCACAAGTACCTGGCTATCTATATTGCAACACCTATAGCTCGCTACCTATACTGAGGGTCCCACCTTTACCTTGCTACCTATACTGCACCTATAGCTCATTACCTATACTGAGGGCACCACACCACCTGGCAATCCTATACTGCACCACATGTAACTGGCTACCTATACTGCAGTACCTATAGCTTGTTACCTGTACTGAGGGCACCACCTGTATTTCATATGTTGGGCGGCACAGTGGTGTAGTGGTTAGCGCTCGCGCCTTGCAGTGCTGGGTCCCCGGTTTGAATCCCAGCCAAGTCAACATCTGTAAGGAGTTTGTATGTTCTCCTTGTGTCTGGGTGTGTTTCCTCTGGGCACTCCGGTTTCCTCCCACATCCCAAAAACATACAAGTTAATTGGCTTACCCCTAAATTGGCCCTAGACTACGATACCTACACTACATAATATAGACATAAGGCTATGATAGGTACTAGATTGTGAGCCCCACTGAGGGACAGTTGGTGACAAGACAATATTTTATGTACAGAGCTGTGTAAAATGTTGGCACTGTATAAATACTTAAAATAAATAAGCCGGGGACTACCTGTATTTTGCTAGTATTTGGCTCCACCCACATCATGTTTTGGCCACGTCCATTTCCCGCAGCGGTTTTGTTTTGTGGTGTGGCTACCCATTGTTTTATGGAGGGGGGGAGCCTCAAGTTTGCGCATATCAAGGCCTGGGTGTAACCAGGTGTTGGGACGACGCACTACTCATCCCTCAGCTGACTGGGGAAGCTCCACACAAGGTGAAGACTGCGGAGGAGATTATAGCATAGGGACTAAAATAAGACAGTGGATCCAGCAGGCCTCACACAGAGAAGTTCAAATAATGTTGAAAACTGTCAATACACTTTAAAGTAAAAATGAGACAAAGGGGGGGAGGGGAATTATACATACCTGGGGCTTCCTCCAACCCCCTCCAGCCTTATTTCTCCTTCGCCCTTCTCCTCTGTCTCCTGAATCTTCTGCAATTGGCGCACGGCCCGGCCACACGCAAGCCCCCATTGCACTCATGTTGCCAGGAATGTTCTGCGCCTCCGCAATCCTACTGTGCAGGTGAAGAAAGCTTCCGGCCACAGGAGCGCAACAAAGGAGTGTGTGCAGCTGGACTGTGCCTGTGCCGACTGGCCCAGACTGGAAGACTTTTTGGGGCCAATTGCAGAAGATCCAGAAGACGAAGGAGGACGGTGAGGGAGCGATAAACCTGTAGAGGGCTGGAGGAAGGTATGTGTAATTCCCCCCTTTCGTCTCCCCCCCCCCCCCCCATCTCCTGATCAGTCTTGGAACCCCAGAAAAACTAAGAGACCATTTACAGACATTCATTTTGGGACAGCACATTTATGCAGAGAGATTATTCCACTGGAAAACACCGAAATGAGATTCACAGATAATCACACGGCCGCCTGTATTTATGTTACATCGGGCCAGTGTCTGCCAACTGGACCGCCATGACTCAGGCCATAAAGACCACCGCCAAGCGCTGTAATCTGGGGCTGGCACGCGCGCTTTCATTTATTTTAATGCCCTGTTTCCAATCTCTGGTCCTTACAACTATTTATCATTAAATTTAATCAGTGTTATCACTAATTCTAGCTTCATTTTGCTGGGAGAGAAAGAAAAGAAAAAAAATATATCTGGCTTGAAGGACGTAAATATCGAGGCTGATTTATCGGAAAAGATGGAGTTTGAAGCGCTCGATGCTAACCTTATTTAAATATTCTGAAATGACTGCTGGTGGAGGGGAAATATAAATAATGCTTGCTTTGAGGACAGTTAAAACAGATGTATTGCCTACATTCCAAGTCCGCGTGTACCAGCAGCTTCCATTTAATAATAGGCGCTACCAATATGATACTGCCAAAATAACAGTATGTTTCATTAGAAATAAAATCTTCTTGCAGCTTTTGTTTTGGCACAGGCAGGAGCATTGAGGTTTTCCTTGCAGGAGCATTGTGGGAGTCATGTCATCTGTGTTGGGCAAACCATCCTATCATATAGACAAGTTTAGGGGGGGATTACTGGTGCCCAGAATCCCCCCTCAGACCGGGGCTGGGGCAGTGTCTGGGAACAGGCAAAATCGAGACACTGCAGACATCCTGCATCTCACAGCACCATGCTGTTGCCTGCACTATGTGCTGCCCCGCCCACTTTCATTCCAGGTTACAGTTGTGTTTGGATGTAGCAGTCAGGGGCATAACTAGAAATCACAGGCCCCCCTGTGAAAATTTGGATGGGCCCCCCTGTGGCCCGCTCAGGTCTGTTTTAGGGCGGCAGGAGGGGTTTCAGCATGAGGGGGGAGCATGGCCACCTACATCACCACTCTACCCCCTCCCTCACCTCGGGCTCTCCCCTCAGCGCTCCCCCTCCAGCATTAATAGGTGGCACTGTGGCAGCAGCGGTAGGCAGGAACACAGGCTTATACCTCTATGTGTTTCACTGCGGAGGTTCGAACACTAAATGCCAACCGCTACTTCCTGATAAACAGGAAGTAGCGTCAGCCACTTGGAGAGCGGAATCTGCGGTGGTGGAACGCATAGAGGTATGCCTGTGTTCCTGCCTGCTGCTGCTGCCACCTATTTAATACTGGAGGGGGAGCACTGAGGGGAGAGCCAGAGGTGAGGGAGGGGGTGGAGTGGCCCCCTCCCCGCCGATGTAGGTGGCCATACTCTCCCCTCATGCTGCGACCCCTCCAAAACAGCCCTGTCCCCCCCCCACACGGGTGCAGGGGTTGCAGCACCTATTGTTATGCCACTGACAGCAGTAGTATGTTTTCAGAGCATCGAACAGCTCTGGGGAACCTGACAGAGCACAGAGCCAGCTACACGGGTTCCCGCACATTGGGCAAATTTGGGTGCCTGACCCCCCCGGCCACCAGCCGCCCACAACCCCCCCCCCCCCCACACACACCCGGCCGTTCCCGTTGCCTAGCGTCATACCTCCGATCAGCCGGAGTGCAAGTGCTAGGACCTAGCGGACACCACACTGATATGCGGAAGTGACATCACGTGATATGCACATCCATGGAGTAGCGTGTGCGCCCGCTCTCACTGGTCGAGAGCAGTTTCTGAGGTCTGATGCTGGGCTGCTGCTGCTGCCGCTGTCACTATGGTGAGTGGGGCCCTGTCGCTACCTACACTGGGGGGCTCATGTCGCTACCACCACTGGGGGGCTCAAATCACCACCTGAACTAGGGGTCCCTGCAGTGGTGTAGCTCAGGAGCTATAAGCCCTGGTGAAAGTTTTACATTGGGCCTCTCAAGCACTCTATACATAACAATTGATATGACGCACCAAAACCTGCCAATGGCAACTACAGTGTCAGAGGAGCAAGAAGGTGATGGGGAACAGTTTGCTAATGATTACTACTATTCAAAGCATCTCTAGAAGTCATTATTACCAGCACAGGACCAATAGAGAGCTAATACTGTGGTTACGGGAGGGCCCCTCTTGCCTAAGGGCCCCGATGCGGTTGCAACCTCTGGGGGGGGGTCCCTGTCACTACATACACTGGGGGTCCTTGTCATTACCTAAACTGGGGGGTCCCGGTCAGTACCTGAACTGGGGGGATCCTGTCGCTTACGAAACTAGGAGGCACCTGTTACTACCTAAACTGGGGCATACCTGTCACTACCTGAACTGGGGGAAAGCTGTCACTACCTAAACTGGGGGGAACCTGTCCCTACCGAAACTGGGGGTCCCTGTCACTACCTAAACTGGGGGACTCCTGGCGCTACCTAAACTAGGGGGCACCTGTCACTACCTAAACTATATAGGCCAGCCAGCCCAGCATCATCACCAGCCAACCAGCCCAGAATCACTGACAAAAAGGCCACAGCATCACCACCAGTCAGTCCAGCATTTACTCTAACCAGCCAAGCACAGCCCAGCATCACCGCCAGCCAGACCAGCCCAGCATCACCGCCAGCCAGGCTAGCCCAGCATCACTGCCAGCCAGACCAGCCACAGCATCACTGCCAGCCCAGCCACAGCATCACCGCCAGCCCAGCCACAGCATCACCGCCAGCCCAGCTACAGCATCACCACCAGCCCGGCCACAGCATCACCGCCAGCCTGGCCACAGCATTACTGCCAGCCAGGCCACAGCATCACTGTTAGGCCTTTCGGCCCACACATCATCCCCAAGCCAGCCAAAAACAGTATTGCCAGGCCAGCCAAGCACAGCAGCCAGTAGAGGAGAATTCAGAAGCCAGGTGAGAGGTATCTGTTAAGGGGGCAATTTGCCTATTTATGTGAAATGCTGTCTATTTATGTGTCTCATGACTGCTGAATTAGTCTTGTAGGGGGCCTCATGGTTACTGAATTTGTCTTGTTGGGGGCCGCATGGTTACTGAATGTCTTGTTGGGGGCCTTATGATTGCTGAATTGGACTTCTTGGGGGCCTCACGATTGCTGAATTTGTCTTGTTGGGGGTCTCATCATTGCTGAATTTGTCTTGTTGGGGGTCACATGATTGCTGAATTTGTCTTGTTGGGGGTCACATGATTGCCAACTGTGAGACTATGGGAAAAGCTGAATCCTTATCATATGAGACAATAGCATTAAACCTACCTTTTTAGCTTTTTAAAACAGAAAATAGAACTGGGAGGTTCTAAAAAAATACATTTTTCAGGAGTCGGATGGAGGAAATTGTTTATCTTCACAATTTACTTTCAACTTGGATTTTCCATAATGTTCATGTATGAGTTAAAACGTTTGTACAGTATTAAGTTTAAATTGCTGTTGCCACTTTGCGATAGATAATTGACTTTTGGGTTGCAGTTTGGGCACTTGGCCTCCAAAAGGTTCGCCACCACTGTCCTAATCTAATGTCCCACATTGCTAAGTTCATGTAAATTTGTCTCCACCCATGACCACACCCACATTCTGGTCCATGACCACACCCATTTTTCGGCATACCCCACATTTTTGGCGTGGCGCAACACTCCCTCCCCCCCCCCCCCGGGAAAATTTTCTGCGGACGCCCATGGCCAGCTATTATTATTATTAAGTATATATGTAGCACTGACATCTTCCACAGCGCTGTACAGAGTATATAGTCTTGGCACTAACTGTCCCTCAGAGGGGCTCCTAATCTAATCCCTACCATTGTCCTATTTCTATGTCATGTAGTGTATGTATTGTAGTTTAGGGCCAATTAAGGGGTAGCCAATTAACTTAACTGTATGTTTTTAATATGTGGGAGGAAACGGGAGTGCCCAGAGGAAACCCACGCAGACACAAGAAGATCATACAAACTGTTTGCAGATGTTGACTTGGCTGGGATTCGACCCAGGGACCCAGCGCTGCAAGGCGAGAGTTCTAACCATTAGGCCACTGTGCTGCCCATGAGCACAGCCCTTTGTCCCTGTTGTGTGCTAGTAAAGAAGAAAGTCAGGACCTTGCACAATGCTTTGCTTCCCCATGTCACTAACTGTCCTCGGAGGAGCTCACAATCTAATTCCTACTCTATGTCCTACTCTAATGCCACACTCTCATGTCCTACCATATTATTATATTGTGATTGATTGAGAGACCTTTCAAGAATCCCCCCCCCCCCTCCTTGAAAATCCCGGGTTTGCCTCTGCTTTCATGCAGGTGAGCACAAGAACACACGCAATGTCTATCTCCAGGAGGATTTGTTGGGGGAAAAATATGATTGCCCTCATTATTGCTGAATCAGGGGTGTAATAATTGTCACCGCAACCACCGCGATTGTGAAGCGGAGGACGGGTGCTGTGAAGGTCCACTCCTCCTTCATTTTTTCTACTTGCATGCAGAGTAGCCAAGGGAGTTGACTAATATTTCCCTGATCCAGCTCTGCAGATCACTTACATGCTTCGCAGCCGCACACTCTCTACTGCCAAGCAGCGGCTCCCGACAGGGTCGGACTGGGCCACAGTAGTACAGTTTTTTCCCTCGGTGGGCCCCGCCTCCAGGTCTCTAATGCCCCCCCCCCCCTTCTGTGACAGAGCTCTAATTGCTGCCTGCAGCACAAAAATTCTCTTCTTAGTGCATTATCACTCATGCTGAAAGCAGTGGCATAGCTAAGGAGCTGTAGGCCTCAATGCAAATTTTACAATGGGGCCCCCCAAGCACTCTATACATAGCAATTTAACAATTGATACGACGCACCAAAACCTGCCAATGGCAACTACAGTGTCAGAGGTGCAAGAAAGGGATGGGAAATAGCTTGTTAATGATTACCACTGTTCAAAGTATCTATAGAAGTGATTATAATGAGCACAGGACCAATAGAGAGGTAATACTGTAGTTGAGGGAGGGCCCTTCGGGGCCCCTTTGGCCCAAGGGCCCCGATGCGGTCGCAACCTCTGCAACCTCTGCGGTTGCAACCTCCGCAAAGTAGGACATTACTTTATATTGAAGGAGGGGACTCTATGCAAAGTTTTGCTGGGCAGCAGTGTCTCTGAATTACAATGCTGCTAAGATCATGTACATGTGGCTATGTCCATAATACATCATGACCACGCCCACCTTCCGGTGCATGGTCACGCCCTTTTTTCACTGCAATCATGTCATGTGTGGGCCCCAGGTTGAAATTTCTTTGGTGGGCCCCCAGTGTCCCAGTCCGACCCTGGCTCCCGATCACATGACCAAAGTGAGAAGGCGAATGGCTGCGGAGACCTGCAGTGCTAGACCAGGTAAATATGACTCCACCATCTGAACTGGTGTCAGGGTAGTTGTATATAAGGAGCAGAGGCGCCAAAAGTATAAAATTAGATTTAATGAGCTTAAAAACCAACTTAATTGGCAAAAATGAAGGCGGAAGTGGTGGTCTTACCTCCCTCAAGCAGACACGACAATGACTGCGATTGAGACAGTCAAACACGCTTAACTTGAGGTGCTTAACTTGAATCCTTGTGCAGATCGCTTGATACTCCTCCCTGTATTGCCTGATGAAGCGGGATTGAGCCTGCGAAACGCGTTGCAATTTTTTGGGAGTTTCTAATAAATATGTTTGACTGTCTGAATCGCAGTCGTTGTTGTGTCTGCTTGAGGGAGGTAAGACCACCACTTCCTCCTTCATTTTTGTCAATTAAGTTGGTTTTTAAGATCATTTAACCTAATCTTATACTTTTGGCGCCTCTGTTCCTTATATACAATTTCGAGTCCACCCTGGGTGGAGGGTTGCTACCCTTTTTTCCTGTCTACAGAGAGCGACTTCTTAATCCTGAGTGGGGTCAGGACAATCTCCCCACCTGCCTTTACAGTGGTTGCCTGCTGGTGACCCTGACTTGTGAGTATCTAGCAATACGAATTTATTGCCACCTTATCCAGTACGTATTACACTATTGGGGCTCTTGGTGTTCCCTGTTTTTATCTCTTTGGTGTCAGGGTAAAGTGTGTTGGGAGGGGGGGAAAGGGTAAAGAGGGAGGAGTCTGGATCCCCAGATGTCCCATGACAATTTTGCAGGGTGTCCCCCTGGGTTGTTGCTACAGCCGTGGGATGAATCAATGGTCTGGTGACCACAGTCTTCATCTGAGATTATTAGATTATATCAGTCAAGGCTGGATTTCTGTAAAGGCCGCAAAGGTTTAGGCCTTGGGCAGCTGCAGTGCAGGGTGGCACCTGGGTCGATGCATAAGTGAGAGTAGGCTGCACATGGTATAAATAAATAAAAAGTGATGTGTTTTTAGCAAAACAAATAGATATCTAAATATATACATGTACAGTTTATATCTTTAGCAGTCTGCATGTCTGTGGCTTAGTGTATGCTTTTAACCCTTTCCAACCCATTTTCGCAGCCACTCGCCTCCCCCCAGCACTTGATTTTTTACGGTGTGTTTGAGGGGGGGGGGAGTTTTTATCCGGCAACAGCGCCACGCATTGGCAGCCATTTTTCTTATGTTGGACTATGTCCGCCACTGTGCATATACTGGTAAAGGCCAATGTCGGACATAGCCCAACATAACATTTGAACTGGTCAATGAACATGTCAGTGTGCTTTAAAGGATCGCACAAAGAGGGTAAGACTCGCCCAGGAGTGTAAAAAAACAGTTAAAAACAAATAAAAGAGAAAAAGGGGAGGTGGCTTACCTCAATCACGACAAATTCCTATATATAAATATAATGAACTTTTAATAAGCACAGGCAACACGTTTTGTAGGTCTCAACCCACTTCCTCAGGCCAAATATCAGTTTTATGCACACCAGGGTGCCTCTGTGCTTGTTCCCCTCCTTTTTGAGGGCTAAGTCTTGGTCACCATATAGCTGATACCACATGGCAGAACCTTACTGCTGGCTTTCAAGAGGCTCTGGGTACCCGAGTGGAGTCGGGTTTGTGCATCTCCACCTGCTTTCAGTGGCAGGGCCAGCGCTTCCATAGAGGCAAAGGGGGCAATTACTCCAGTGCCCCAGGGCCTGTGGGGGCCCCCCCAAGGTGCCTGGTGACCCATGACAGTGGGGATGCTCTGTGTTTACTCTGTATAGGAAAAGAAGAAGGAGATGAATAATGGGAACCCCAAAAATGCTTTTTAGGGGACATATGATGGACTCCTAATGATATTTTGGGGGTGGGGGATTTGTTTGCCTGCTTGCTCAGGAGCTCTCGGGGTAATTTGATTGGAGGGGGGCATCAGGGGGGCTCCCGAAGTTACTTTTGCCCCAGGACCCCATTTTAGCTAGAACCGGCCCTGTCCAGTGGTTGATTGCTACCTAGGCAACCTCCCTTTGTGAGTATTAATTTTGCCTGATCTTTATTTTCATATACTTTGTGAAATACTGCATCATTTGAGCTCCTGTGTCTCTGTGCTTTCTTCTTAGGGTGCATTGCTCACCCTTCAACACAGTACTTTTACTGACTCCATCAGAGTTCTCCTTTAAGAGACTGAGTTATGGCTGAGATACCTCTAGCAGATGGTCCCTGACTACCGATATGGGGTGAGTTAAGCCTTCGCTTACACCTGTCTGGAGTTCTTGAAGCATTCTCCTGGCTGCGGCCTGCTGCCTGTGCGGAATACAATTAATCATCAGGGATGCAGGATGCAGTCACCGGCGGTGTACATATTGGACTCCAGATATGTATTATGTGCCGCGCACGCTGGCATCTTGTGTTTATTCTCATCACCTAGTGGGAAATGTCAGAGACTTTAGTGAACTCAATTAGGGACCAGATGCTCGGGATTTACATTTTATCCTATTTAAGACAACAGAGAATCTTTCTGACATTTGACAATGAAAGGGATTTATTTTATTAACTTAGCAGATAGAGATTTACTTTTAAAGGGAACTTGTAAAGCCCGTAAGCTGACACTGCCGCTTGACTGCAGGTATTAAAAGGGGACCGCAACTGACCTTTTTTACATTTTATATTTTGTCCATAGAGCTTGGGGGGGTAGCCTGAAAGGCCCTGGTGCCGTTATCTTTTCCCCGGAGCTTTTATGCATAAGCAGTGGCAGCTCCAGCTGCGTATTTTGGAGGGACAGAAAGGGGGTACGATGGCTGGCTGGTGGTGCCCATTTAGATGATCAAAATTGATGTTTAGATGGCAAGCTTTACATATTTGTTGCCTACTTTAGGTGATAAAATTAAAGTGAACCTCCGGACTAAAAATCGACTTGGCAGCACTGAAAAGGCCTGGTGTTTCTTTAACAGTTTCACAGCATCAAAACTTTGTTTCTCTTATCCAAGCCTCATTTTTAGCTGCGCAGAAGAAAACTGCCCGGGCTTTTTTCCCCTGATGCTGTGCAAAGCATGATGAGCTTCCTGATGTTGTTACTCTCGTTCTGCTGTTTTGGTGCAATTTTTTTTTTTTTACATTTTGAATTTGACATTTGAAGCCTAGCGTGTGCAGCTGGGAGGGGTTATCAGGACACAGGACAGTTGGAACTGTGTCTCCTGCTCCTTGTCACCTCCTTTCAACCAAAAAGATGGCTGCCCCCATGACAAAGATGGCAGCCCCCATGAATCACAAACATTTGCCTGTTCTTTTAAAACAGGGTGGGTAAAAATTATATTACCTATCTATTCTAATTAACATAACTAATGTAACTTAATGACAGTATGTTTGTTTAGGCTGAAGTTCCCCTTTAACCTCCCTGGCGGTTTAATTATTTTGCCAGGGAGGCTGCAATGTGTTTTTTTTTTTATAAAAAAAAAAATATTTCATGCAGCCAACTGAAAGTTGGCTGCATGAAAGCCCACTAGAGGGCGCTCCGGAAGCGTACTTTCGATCGCCTCCGGCAATCGAAAGTAACAAGATAGGCCGCAATGAGCGGCCTATCTTGTTTCGCTTTCCTCGTCGCCATGGCGACGAGCGGAGTGACGTCATGGACGTCAGTCAACGTCCTGACGTCAGAGCCGCCCGATCCAGCCCCTAGCGCCGGCCGGAACTGTTTGTTCCGGCTGCGCTGGGCTCGGGCGGCTGGGGGGACCCTCTTTCGCCGCTGCACGCGGCGGATCGCAGCGGAGCGGCGGCGATCGGGCAGCACACGCGGCTGGCAAAGTGCCGGCTGCGTGTGCTGCTTTTTACAGAATTGAAATCGGCCCAGCAGGGCCTGAGCGGTGACCTCCGGCGGCATACCCCGAGCTCAGCTCGGGATTACCGCCAAGGAGGTTAAGGCTAACTAGTTCAGGAATGGCCAGAACCAAATGTAAAAATCACAAACAGGCTTTTGAGCGGATAATGGTGCTACTATAGAGTAAACGTTACCTACAGATGTACTTGGCTTGTTGGCTGGCATGTTTTAATCCTTACTTGCTAGCAAGCTGCTCCTGTGTGGACAGGTCACAGACAAATTATTCAAGCCCCCAGCCTGTGTCTCACGACTCTACAAGCAAGGGGAGATGAAGAAGCAGGGGGGAGAGAAGCACTGTGTGTGTAATTCCTTATCTTAGTAGCTAAGCATTTTTGCAAACTAGAGCTTCTATTTTACAGACAGAAAGTTTTTTTTTTTGTTTTGTTTTTTGTAAATTCTTTATTAACAGGAAGTTTTTTAAATCAGGATAATACCTGGCTTATTTAATAGAAAAAGAGTAAGCTTTCAGCTAGTAAGCCTTCTTCAGACTATCCCTGCTGACTGACAATGTTAGAACATACAATCAGAAGGAGGAAGAGAGATTTTTTGAAAATATAAGTGTCATCCAGATACATTAATTTTAAGGGATCTTGCAAGGATTGTGAGGCATTTATGGCAAATAGATAAGGCTCTTGGTTTACTTACCTACCTACATACCCTATCCCGCTCAGTGTACACTCCTGGAGCCTGGAACTAGTTAACTGTATGTTACTGATCGGGGGGGGGGCACTCAAAGGGGCACAGCGATTCCCGGGGGGGGGGGGTCAGTGCCCCAGTGTAGCGCCATCACACCTAATTGGTGAAATACCTTTGAGTCCCTAACATGCATAAAAAGTGATTGAGGGATACCTGAAGTAAGTTGCTAAAAAGTTAGGTACTTACCTCAGTAGGTGGAAGACTTTGGTCCAGAGTCTTTCCAAGTCCTTTTACAGCTCACCATTCCAACTCAGTGTTCCTATATACCTAATTTGACAAAAGCGTGTCAGATAGGATTCTTCTAACCATGAATGAGCACATCTGGACTGGGCAAGCACAAGGTCCGCACATGCCCAGTAAAAAACAGTGCTCATGCACAAAGGAATAAAGCGGCACACAAGCGGCTTGTTCAAATAGGCAGGCCCAAACTGGATGCACTCGTCCATTACTAGGAGCACGGCCAGAAGATGAAGGACAACCTCATGCTGGAATGGTGGGTTATATAAAGATCCAGAAAGCCTCTGGGTTCAAAATTTTTGTCTGCTGTAGATCTCTTTTGCAGCATCTGGCTGGTCTCTTTAGCAAATTGACTACAGACTCCTGTGTTAAGCTGGCCACACATCACTCAATATATGACCAGATCGACCTTCAGATAGATCCCTCTCTGACTCAACACGTGTTGTGACATCACACATGCAGCAGTGTTACATGATACGGGCGATTGTGGTGGCGGACATCGAAAGAGGCTTGGAGTCGTGTTAGCAGAGAGGTGAGACTTTGAAGAACGCTGAGCATGGGGGAGGGGACACTTTGCACTTGGGGGACAAAGGGGGATGGGGGGCATGGGGGGATTAGGCGGCCATATAATATCAGGTATGTATGACCACCAGAGCAGGATCATCTACAGGGCAACCAAGGCAAATGCCTGGGGCCTAACGGGTGTCAGTGGCTCAAATGCCAGCTTCTCTGGCCCATTTCCTACCTCAGCTTACCAAAAGGATGATAAAGAGCAGCCAAAGGTACTTCCTTGCCTCGGGTCCCATATAATCTTAATCCTTCTCTGATGATCACCCTTAGTAAATTAGCTTTGGTGGACAACACAAGGCAGAAGTACAGTGGGAGAGTGTTCAACAGCCAAGCTATGATCTTTTTAAGCTCCTGGATCCTGCCGTGGTCTTATGACACTCATCTCCACCCACCCTGCTAAATGATGTTGAGTGGAGCCAGGGCCGGTTGTAGCTACAATGACCAACTGGGGCAAACGTAACTCGGGGGGCACCTCTGATGTTCTCCTTTCCAACCAAAAATCACCCTCAAGGCTCATGAGCCGGCTTCCAGGCCTGATCCATTCTCCCCCTTCTTCCCGTCATATCAACATCATTAGGTGTCCATCATATGTCCCCTAAAAAGCATTTTTAAAGTTTCCATTTTTCATCTCCTCGTTTTCCTATACAGGGTAAACACACAGCATCCCCACTGTCATGGGTCACCATAGCTGGATGAGAGGAGGGGCACCTTGGAATGCCCCCACAGGCTCTGGGGCAATTGCCCCCTTTGCCTCTTTGGAAGCTTCAGCCCTGGGTGGAGCTTTCCTTTAACAGCGTAATACTGGTCAACTTTTTCTTTCTCCACACCTTTGCAAAATCAGCCCCACTGGCTCCCCTATAAAAATATTCTGTAGCAAATTCTGCAGATTTTCATTAGTCCTCTTTTCTACATGTTGAGATTCTGCCTCTGTCTGCAGACTTTCTCATCTGAAGGCATCAGAGTTTCGGAAAAACGGCAAGTTTTGAGGAAGAATGTTTTCTCTTCAGGGACTACACAGCTTTCTACGGAAAAACCCCTGACATTATTTTTTTTCTCCTAATGATAGAAGCCTATAGAATTTCGATTGTGTTTTTCTTTTATACTCCTGTTTAGAGGCTTGAAACATCAACCCTTAGGGAAGAGTCCTGCTTACGCGTTCCACGCTTAAAAAAAAACTCCACTTCTGATCCCCCAAAACGTGTTGTTGGTTTTTTTTTCTTCTTCCCCAGAAAGTGCAAGATTTCCCTACAAAACAGGCTGCGTATGCCAAGTCTTTGTAAAAAAAAAATGAAACATCTTCAGGCCTCAAGTAAAAATGTAACCTCCTCGGGGATCGGCTGCGCCGAGCTGCAGCCATTGTTGTGTGGAAGAACGAGGAGGCTTCCAGCCTGTAACCGGTACAACACAACCTCAGGGACAACTCCATGGCTGGAAGAGTTAAAACCATTCTCATGTTCGCTTGTGACAAGATGCATCTGAAAATTTCTCATCTCCATCATGACATTTGTGATTTGTCGTCCCTCCGGAAAAGATTTGATGTCATACCTGGTTCAGAGTATTAGCTTGAACTCACTGGTGCAGAGGCTAATTATTCATTTTCCACCATCCCATCTGTTTTGTTTTCTGGTGTGTACACATTAGAAGAAGCTCGGTGGAGAGAACGGAATAGGCTGGGGCTGCTGGGCAAGAGAGTGTGAAGACGCCGAGCCTCAGGCAAATGAGGTGGCATGGACGCCGCAGAATTTCACCTGTCGAGCGCGCCATCGTCCCGCGCTCTCCAAAGACCAATCAGACGTGGCGCAGGTAGACAAAAGTTCAAGCAGATAAGTAGCGCAGCAAGAAAGATCGCAAAAGTCATTTGCATAAACAAGGAGACATTAAAATGACAAACGGCTAAGAGATGAGACAGAACAGTTTTAACAAGAATGGAAAGTTTTTGAAAAGGTGGGGTGGGAGGGGAATGTTTTATAAAAACTGGAACTTTAATAGCTGTCAGATGGGGAGTCTGAAAGATTGCCCAGCGCTACACTTCTATTTGTATTTAGAGGATCTGTAAGAAAAAAAAAGTGCCCCTATGGGGTACATACCTCGGGAGGGAAAAGCCTCTGGATCCTGATGAGGCTTCCCCCAGCCTCCTCCGTCTCCCTTTTTCCAGCACTGTTGGCCGCTGAAGATCGGCAGTGCTGTGCTGATCATAACAATCCTGTCTGAGCCTAGGCACAGTAGCGGTTTTCCTTCGGGCTCAGGCGAAAATAGTCAAACCCAATCGGTTCCCCTCTACTGCGCATGTGGCGTCTGTGCCTGCACAGTAGAGCAGATCCAATTAAGCTCAGCTATTTCTACCTGAGCTTGACAGAAAACCACTACTGGATCTGCACAAGGCTCAGGCAGGATTGTTATGATCCTGGAGCCTAGCACCGCCGATCTTCAGCGGCCAGCAGGGCCGGGCCGAGGCATAGGCTGGAGAGGCTCCAGTCTCAGGGCGCAGTGTAAGAGGGGGTGCACAATTCATTCAGCTGTCATTCCTAATTGTGTTTGAAGCAGAAATAAATCAGAAAAGGGGATACATAGCAGTGACTGCAAGCCAGATAACTAGATATTAAGTTGTTGGGGACATTGTGGGCCCTGTGGCACTCTTAGTCTAATAGCAATCAATGTGTGACAGCTGAGGTGGGAGGGATGGAGGGGCGCACTTTGGTGTCTCAGCCTTGGGTGCTGAAGGACCTTGTCCCAGCTCTGGCGGCCAGCAGCACTAGAACGGGGAGACAGAGGAGGACTGGGGAAGCCACATCAGGTTTCAGGGGCTTCTCCTTATCAAGGTAAGTACCCCATAGGGGCACTTTTTTCTTACAGATCCTCTTTAAAGAACAATTAAATTGAGAGGGATAGGGATGCTGCCATATTTATTTCTTTTTAAACAATGCATATTTCATGGCTGTCCTAAGAGTCCTCTGCCTCTAAGGTTCCGTTCACAGTGGTGCATTGCAGCGCTATATAACACCCGCTTTGTAACATGGCTTATCGCACTGCAATGTACCTTCTATGTGACGTTCACAGTGTGGTAGGTGAGTTGCGGTATAACGGGTTGTTGTGGTATGCTGTATGCTTCACTGCATCTGCTGTAATGCGAGCATAACCTTCAGCTGTTGTCCTGATTAGTGTTGGGCGAACAGTGTTCGCCACTGTTCGGGTTCTGCAGAACATCACCCTGTTCGGGTGATGTTCGAGTTCGGCCGAACACCTGACGGTGCTCGGCCAAACCGTTCGGCCATATGGCCGAACTAAGAGCGCATGGCCGAACGTTCCCCGAACGTTCGGCTAGCGCTGTGATTGGCCGAACGGGTCACGTGGTTCGGACCCGAACGCGCTCTGATTGGCCGAACGGTCACGTGGTTCGGGTAAATAAATACCCGAACCACGTCATATCTCCGCCATTTGTCTGTGGGTTTAGCTTTGGGTAGGCAGGCAGGGTAGTTCGCGCTCCAGCCACGCTAGCCAGGGTCCCCCCTGTCATTGTGTCACTGCTGGGAACAGTAGTACACCGCTTGCTCAGCCACACTATATAGCATTCTGTTTACTGCCACTCTGTGTACCTCGCTCAGCCACACTATATAGCATTCTGTTTACTGCCACTCTGTGTCTGCTGGGAATAGTAGTACACCGCTTGCTCAGCCACACTATATAGCATTCTGTTTACTGCCACTCTGTGTACCTCGCTCAGCCACACTATATAGCATTCTGTTTACTGCCACTCTGTGTCTGCTGGGAATAGTGGTACACCGCTCGCTCAGCCACACTATATAGCATTCTGTTCACTGTTCTGTGTCTGCTTGGAATAGTGGTACACCGCTCGCTCAGCCACACTATATAGCATTCTGTTTACTGTTCTGTGTCTGCTGGGAATAGTGGTACACCGCTCGCTCAGCCACACTATATAGCATTCTGTTTACTGTTCTGTGTCTGCTGGGAATAGTGGTACACCGCTCGCTCAGCCACACTATATAGCATTCTGTGCACTGTTCTGTGTCTGCTGGGAATAGTGGTACACCGCTCGCTCAGCCACACTATATAGCATTCTGTTCACTGTTCTGTGTCTGCTGGGAATAGTGGTACACCGCTCGCTCAGCCACACTATATAGCATTCTGTTTACTGTTCTGTGTCTGCTGGGAATAGTGGTACACCGCTCGCTCATCCACACTATATAGCATTCTGTTCACTGTTCTGTGTCTGCTGGGAATAGTGGTACACCGCCCGCTCAGCCACACTATATAGCATTCTGTTCACTGTTCTGTGTCTGCTGGGAATAGTGGTACACCGCTCGCTCAGCCACACTATATAGCATTCTGTTCACTGTTCTGTGTCTGCTGGGAACAGTAGTACACCGCTCGCTCAGCCAGAGTATATAGCATTGTGTTTACTGCCACTCTGTGTACACCGCTCAGCCAGACTATATACCATTGTTTACTGACACTCTGTGTACACCGCTCAGCCAGACTATATACCATTGTTTACTGACACTCTGTGTACACCGCTCAGCCAGACTATATACCATTGTTTACTGCCACTCTGATTCTGCTGGGAACAGTAGTACACCGCTCGCTCAGCCAGACTATATAGCATTGTGTTTACTGCCACTCTGTGTACACCGCTCAGCCAGACTATATACCATTGTTTACTGACACTCTGTGTACACCGCTCAGCCAGACTATATACCATTGTTTACTGCCACTCTGATTCTGCTGGGAACAGTAGTACACCGCTCGCTCAGCCAGACTATATACCATTGTTTACTGACACTCTGTGTACACCGCTCAGCCAGACTATATACCATTGTTTACTGCCACTCTGATTCTGCTGGGAACAGTAGTACACCGCTCGCTCAGCCAGACTATATAGCATTGTGTTTACTGCCACTCTGTGTACACCGCTCAGCCACACTATATAGCATTGCGTACTCTGCCAGTCAGTGTGTATATTGCTGGGATCAGTAATACTCCACTCACCGTCAACCACTATATGAGCTCAACATGAGTTCCCCAGAGACCTCCGCTGTGAGCAGCACTCCCAACAACAGCAACAGCCAACGCCCCACGCAAGCTATAACATCCACCCCAGCAGCCAGTGGTCAGCAGCAGCCCTCCCCGGAGGAGAACGTTGTGTCCATCAGTCCGTCGCCAGAGCGATTAATGAGGGCTGCCATTGAGGAGATGATGGGGCCTGATGTGGAGGAGGAGGTCTGGCTCAGGCCAGCATCCCAAGTTAATGTTGAGGACGATGAGGGGTCTGTGTCTGGGGATGTTGGGGTGGCAGAGGTGGTGGGTGGGTCAGACTCAGGAGAAGAGTTGTATGATGAGGATGATGATCGGGACCATCTGTATGTGCCTCAGAGTCCGACCCCGGAAAACATGTTGTATCGTGTGTTTAGGTACTAAAATCTGCGTTCCCTCCCAGTAGTGTTGGGCGAACAGTGTTTGCCACTGTTCGGGTTCTGCAGAACATCACCCTGTTCGGGGTGACTATATAGCAGACTATATAGCATTGTGTTTAATGCCACTCTGTGTACACGGCTCAGCCACACTATATAGCATTGTGTTTACTTCCACTCTGTGTCTGCTGGGAACAGTAGTACACCGCTCACCCGCCACTGTATAGCATTGTGCTCTGTGTCACTGCTGACAATAGTGGTACACCGCTCACCCACCACTGTATAGCATTTCTGTACTGCCACTGTACTGCTGCCAGTCAGCGTGTACTTTAAGGATAAGTGAAATGAGGAAGAAATCCGGTGAAAGAGGGAGGGGCAAGGGAAGAGGTGTTTCCCCTGACGGTTCACGTACAGGCCACAGGGGAGCACCCAAGAAAACCCACTCAATACTGCCCATGTTGTCCAGGACAACAACCCTCACAGATCCAAAAGAACAGGACCAGATAATTACTTGGATGACCTCTCAAGCGTCCAGCAGTGGGTTAAGCAGCACCAGCACATCACGCACGAGGTCCGAGTCCTCAGCCAGTTAAAGTCTGGGCTTTCTTTGAAGACTGCACTGAGGATGTTACCATGGCGATTTGCAAGGTGTGCAAGACCCGCCTGAGCAGGGGGAAAAGTATTAACAACCTCTCCACCACCAGCATGAGCCGCCACATTCTATCCAAACATCCCACTCTGTGGGCAAACGCGGCAGGACAGGGTACCACCAGCAACACTGCCTCCCTTGGGTTCACCAGACTCACCACCAGACCCGCCTCAGCAGCAGCAGTAGCCCAGCCATTGCGTGGTTCACAACATTCACAAACATCAGACGATGCTGACACTGTCACTTTCCGGACTAGTGCTCTTGAGGTCTCCCAGTGTTCATCAAACACAACAACCAACAGCCCTTCGGTGTGCAGCGCTACGGTTGAGTTGTCTGTCTCTGAGATGTTTGAGCACAAGAGGAAATTGCCAGCAAATGACCCCCGGGCCGTGGCAGTAACAGCCAGCCAGCATAGCCAAGCTTCTGGCCTGCGAAATGCTGCCATATCGAGTGGTGGAGACAAACAGCTTCAAGGGCATGATGTCAGTGGCCATCCCACGTTACGTTGTTCCCAGCCGCTACCACTTTGCGCGCTCTGCAGTGCCTGAGTTGCATGAGCACGTGGTCAGCTAAATAACCCGAAGCTTGAAGAATGCCGTTGCCTGCAAGGTTCACCTCACCACTGACACCTGGACGAGTGCGTTCGGCCAGGGTCGATACATCTCCCTTACCGCGCACTGGGTGAACCTTGTGGAGCCTGGCAGCGATTCCTCACCTGCTACGGCGCGGGTGTTGCCCACGCCGCAAACAGCTGGATAACAACAGCAGCACCTACCTCTCTGACTCCTTCTCCTCCAACGCATCTCAAAGCTGTACCTCATCCGGAAATGCTAACCCAGCACCAGCAGCAGTAGGATCGTGGAAGCAGTGCAGCACAGCTGTTGGCATGCGTCAGCAAGCGTTGCTGAAGCTGATCTGCCTTGGGGATAAGCAGCACACAGGGGAGGAAATTTGGAGGGGAATAAAGGAACAGACGGATTTGTGGCTGGCACCGCTGGACCTGAAACCGGGCATGAAGCTAGACACCTGGCACGAACTGGCAATGTACGCAATAGAGGTGCTGGCTTGCCCGGCAGCCAGCGTTATGTCGGAACGCTGTTTCAGTGCTGCCGGAGGCATCATCACAGATCGGCGTATCCGCCTCTCCACAGAAAATGCAGACCGTCTGACTCAAATTAAAATGAATCAATCCTGGATTGGAAACGACTACGCAACACTCCTGGACCCCAACCAAGTAACATGACCGATGAACATCTGGGATGGTTTAGCGTTTCCGGTCCCTGTTTATTGAACCTCTCATCTGTATTACATTTATGACTGCATGGCGGCAAAAAGCATTGCTGCTATATCCGCACGCTTTTTGTCCTCATGCAAGGCCTGGGTTGTTGTGTCTCACAAAGCGTGGCCTTCTCCTCCTGCGCCTCCTCCTGTTCCATCACGTGTGCTGCTGCTGCTGCTGCTGCTGCTGCTGCTGGGTTACCGTTGCCGGTCCCTGTTTATGGAACCTCTTATCTTTATTACATTTATGACTACATGGCGGTACAAAGCATGCTATCCGCACGCTTTTTGTCCTCATGCAAGGCCTGGGTTGTTGTGTCTCACAAAGCGTGGCCTTCTCCTCCTGCGCCTCCTCCTGTTCCATCACGTGTGCTGCTGCTGCTGCTGCTGCTGCTGGGTTACCGTTGCCGCGTGGTCCCTGTTTATGGAACCTCTTATCTTTATTACATTTATGACTACATGGCGGTACAAAGCATGCTATCCGCACGCTTTTTGTCCTCATGCAAGGCCTGGGTTGTTGTGTCTCACAAAGCGTGGCCTTCTCCTCCTGCGCCTCCTCCTGTTCCATCACGTGTGCTGCTGCTGCTGCTGCTGCTGCTGGGTTACCGTTGCCGCGTGGTCCCTGTTTATTGAACCTCTTATCTTTATTACATTTATGACTACATGGCGGTACAAAGCATGCTATCCGCACGCTTTTTGTCCTCATGCAAGGCCTGGGTTGTTGTGTCTCACAAAGCGTGGCCTTCTCCTCCTGCGCCTCCTCCTGTTCCATCACGTGTGCTGCTGCTGCTGCTGCTGCTGGGTTAGCGTTGCCGCGTGGTCCCTGTTTATTGAACCTCTTATCTTTATTACATTTATGACTACATGGCGGTACAAAGCATGCTATCCGCACGCTTTTTGTCCTCATGCAAGGCCTGGGTTGTTGTGTCTCACAAAGCGTGGCCTTCTCCTCCTGCGCCTCCTCCTGTTCCATCACGTGTGCTGCTGCTGGGTTAGCGTTGCCGCGTGGTCCCTGTTTATTGAACCACTTATCTTTATTACATTTATGACTGCATGGTGGTACAAAGCATGCTATCCGCACGCTTCTTGTCCTCATGCAAGGCCTGGGTTGTTGTGTCTCAAAGCGTGGCCTTCTCCTCCTGCGCCACCCTCCTCCTGTTCCATCACGTGTGCTGCTGCTGGGTTAGCATTACCGGTCCCTTTTCCTGGAACCTCTTATATGTATTACATTTATGACTGCATGCCGACAAAAAGCATGTTACCTGTGCAAAGAAAACAGACATTTCCCGCATTTAAAAGACAGTTTTCCCTTTGAAACTTTAAAATCGATTTTCTCAAAAACTATAAGCTCTTTTTGCTAAATTTTTTTTTCCTCTTGTACCCACTCCCAAGGTGCACATACCCTGTAAATTTGGGGTATGTAGCATGTAAGGAGGCTTTACAAACCACAAAAGTTCGGGTCCCCATTGACTTCCATTATGTTCGGAGTTCGGGTCGAACACCCGAACATCGCGGCCATGTTCGGCCTGTTCGGCCCGAACCCGAACATCTAGATGTTCGCCCAACACTAGTCCTGATCTGTTGCATTGTTGTCACAGGAAACGTGTCAGCCATAGACCCTGAACCAGCATGTAGATCAGATGTTTGTGACTGAATTCTGACTAGATATCTGCATGCTTGTTTCAGGGGTGTGATTCAGACACTACTCATACCAAAGAAATCAGCAGGACACGTCGGCAGGCAACTAGTATTGTTTAAAAACAAATAAATATGGCGGCCTCAAAATCCCTCTAACTTCAGTTGACCTTTAAGGTGGCCACACATGACACAATATGAAGATTTTTCAAAAAAAATTGTACAGAAAAATGAATATTTTCTGAAAAATGTGATTACTTTTTCAATATGAGTTGATTGGGAGTGGTGGAAAATTCTGATACATTTTGTAAAGATTGAACCGCAGAGGATAGATTGCTGATTTCTTGATTTATAGGCTTGACCAGCACTTTTTTTTTTCTTTTTGATCATTTTCTTTTATTGGGAAAAAATCGAACACATGTGTGATACATTGGTCAGATGTTTAAAAATGTACAATCAATCGGAAAAATCTACCCGAATATCCTAAAGGTTGTATTGTGCGTGGCCACCTTTACACTAACTATAATTTGTCTCATTTTACGATTCCTTTCCAATCATCTGCGAATGGCAAAGTGCATGTATGCCTGCAAAATAATGGACGTTGCAATTCGATTGTTATAAAATTTTGCCTGATGTCAAGTGGACCCAAACGAACGTATCCAATCAATCATAATGATTAATTTGGATGACTGATTATCCGGGGGATTGTATCATCAGTGGCCACCTTAACACATTGGCTCCCCGGGGCCAGTGGACCCACCCAAAAAAAGGAAAATGAGTAAGTGTGGAATGCTAAACCGTGCCACAGTAAGGAATGGGTGTAGCCTGGAAACTGCTCTGGTTAGTTGTAGGTATGGGGGAAGTTAGTGTTAGGTATACGTAAGGGGGTAGGTTAGTGTTAGGTGTAAGTAAGGGGGTAGGGGAGTGTTAGGTGTAGGTATAGGGGAGGTTAGTGTTAGGTGTAGGTATAGAGGAGGGGAGTGTAAGGCGTATTTGGTGGTGGTGAGGGTTAGTGTTATCTGTAGGTATGGGGTAAGGTTAATGTTAGGCTTATGTGGGGGACCCAGTTAGTGTTTGGTGAGGCAGAGTCTAAGGCACAAGTGGGGTGGGGGTAACCCAATCAGCAATGCAGACTCTGTATTGCTGATTGAGGAACTCCCACCCCACCTATGCCTTAGACTCTGCCCACAGACCATCTTCGCCTAACACTAACTCATAGTTGTTCCTGTATCTTCCTAGGGGAAGGGGTGGCAGTACTGGTGTAAAATTAGTGCTGGAACTACAGCTTTGCCATTGGTTTGGCCAAGTCCATTCTCAGCACCACCTTGAGGTGCAGTAGGAGCAGGGATGTAACGAGAAATCACTGGGCCCCCTGAAAGACTTTGGATGTAGTTCCCCCCAAGTTTAACCCTCCTGGCGGTATGAAAAATTCCTCCAGGAGGCAGCGCAGCAGTTTTTTTTTGTTTTTGTTTTTTTAAAATCATGTAGCGAGCCCAGGGCTCGCTACATGATAGCCGCTGCTCAGCGGCACCCCCCCACCCGCTTTGATCGCCTTCGGCAATCTCCGATCAGGAAATCCCGTTCAAAGAACGGGATTTCCAGGAGGGCTTCCCCGTCAGCGACGTCGGGACGTCATTGGGAGTCCCGATCCACCCCTCGGCGCTGCCTGGCACTGATTGGCCAGGCAGCGCACGGGGTCTGGGGGGGGGGGGGCCCGCGCACCACGACGGATAGCGGTGATCGGGCGCGGGGCGGCGGCTATCAGTGTGCTGGCGCAGCTAGCAAAGTGCTAGCTGCGTCCAGCAAAAAAAAAGTATGTAAATCGCCCGAACAGGGCCGGAGAAAACCTCCTGCGCGGCTTACCCCGAACTACGTTCGGGGTTACCGCCAGGAAGGTTAAGGTAGGTTTTGTGAGTCTGACAACTAAATCCTTGACAACCTTATTAGGTAGCCTTCAAGCTTCCCTCTGATAGATGTATTAAGGAGAAACTGAAGTGAAAATAACATAATGAAGAAAATTGCTGAATGTTTACAATATTCTTTAATAGATTAATAGATTATTTAGTCAGTGTTTGCCCATTGTAACATCTGACTAATATCTGTATCATGGGATAGGATGAGGAGTTCGGAGGATTCATAAACTGCCGCTCAATGTAACCATCCAAGCTGCATTTGATAGTCACACCGGTAGACCGTTTTGCATACAAAAAAAATACAAACCAGCCTGCTGGGAATGTCAAGAGGTACTACCTTTGCCTGTGAAGCACGAGTTCAAAAGGTCGGCTCCTGGGTCAGGAAAAAAAAACAGCCAGGTAGAAAAAAATGAAAAATGCTGATATAGTTTTGCCAGAATTATAAGCTACTCAATGATCATGTAGATTTTAAGCACAAGACTGTACTCTGTGCATCAGTACAGAGACCCCATGTACAGTGGAGGAAATAATTATTTGACCCCTCACTGATTTTGTAAGTTTGTCCAATGACAAAGAAATGAAAAGTCTCAGAACAGTATCATTTCAATGGTAGGTTTATTTTAGCAGTGGCAGATAGCACATCAAAAGGAAAATCAAAAAAATTACCTTAAATAAAAGATAGCAACTGATTTGCATTTCATTGAGTGAAATAAGTTTTTGAACCCTCTAACAATAAAAGACTTAATACTTAGTGGAAAAACCCTTGTTTGCAAGCACAGAGGTCAAACGTTTCTTGTAATTGATGACCAAGTTTGCACACATTTTAGGAGGAATGTTGGTCCACTCCTCTTTGCAGATCATCTCTAAATCCCTAAGGTTTCGAGGCTGTCTCTGTGCAACTCTAAGCTTGAGCTCCCTCCATAGGTTTTCTATTGGATTAAGGTCCGGAGACTGACTAGGCCACTCCATGACCTTAATGTGCTTCTTCTTGAGCCACTCCTTTGTTGCCTTTGCTGTATGTTTTGGGTCATTGTCGTGCTGGAACACCCATCCACGACCCATTTTCAGTTTCCTGGCAGAGGGAAGGAGGTTGTCGTTCAGGATTTCACGATACATGGCTCCGTCCATTTTCCCGTTAATGCGATTAAGTTGTCATGTGCCCTTAGCAGAAAAACACCCCCAAAGCAAAATGTTTCCACCCCCATGCTTGACAGTGGGGACGGTGTTTTGGGGGTCATAGGCAGCATTTTTCTTCCTCCAAACACAGCGAGTTGAGTTAATGCCAAAGAGCTCTATTTTGGTCTCATCAGACCACAGCACCTTCTCCCAGTCACTCACAGAATCATTCAGGTGTTCATTGGCAAACTTCAGACGGGCCTGCACATGTGCCTTCTTGAGCAGGGGGACCTTGCGAGCCCTGCAGGATTTTAATCCATTGCAGTGCAATGTGTTCCAATGGTTTTCTTGGTGAGTGTGGTCCCAGCTAATCTGAGGTCATTCACTAACTCCTCCCGTGTAGTTCTAGGATGCTTTTTCACCTTTCTCAGAACCATTGACACCCCACAAGGTGAGATCTTGCGTGGAGCCCCAGAGCGAGGTCCATTGATGGTCATTTTGTGCTCCTTCCATTTTCGAACAATCGCACCAACAGTTGTCACCTTCTCTCCCAGCTTCTTGCTAATGGTTTTGTAGCCCATTCCAGCCTTGTACAGGTCTACAATTTTGTCTCTGACATCCTTGGACAGCTCTTTGGTCTTTCCCATGTTGGAGAGTTTGGAGTCTGCTTGATTGATTGATTCTGTGGACAGGTGTCTTTTATACAGGTGACTAGTTAAGACATGTGTCCTTAATGAGGGTGACTAATTGAGTAGAAGTGTCTAACCACTCTGTGGGAGCCAGAACTCTTAATGGTTGGTAGGGGTTCAAAAACTTATTTCACTCAATGAAATGCAAATCAGTTGCTATCTTTTATTTAAGGCTATTTTTTCGATTTTCCTTTTGATGTGCTATCTGCCACTGTTAAAATAAACACACCATTGAAATGATACTGTTCTGAGACTTTTCATTTCTTTGTCATTGGACAAACTTACAAAATCAGTGAGGGGTCAAATAATTATTTCGTCCACTGTATCTCCACTTCCTGCATCAGTATCAGCTTACAGCTAGTTTTGGAAATGGAAATTGAAATGGAGACATGCTTTTATAATAACAATGCATGCCAAAACTTTTGTGCAGCACTAATAAATGTTTATAGGAGTTTTTTCTTACCCACTTAAATTTTCTTTCTTTTGAACCAATTAATCTGAAGGACAAGGCATACGTAGAACGGTTCAAGCCTGGCTTTGACCTAAAAGCTCATTCAGCGAGTGTATTCCTCCCAGAACGCTTCCCTAATGGATTGTCCACGTAACATGTAAGTATTATAGCAAAATGGACATGTCATTGCTGAGAGTGTAACCTATTCAATCGTTAAGCGTTCCAATAAAAGTAATTTCATCTGCAGGACATAATGTCAATGCACTAAACAGAAAGTAGATGATGAATAGATTAGCAGCCCATTTTCTGCACGGCAATATTTATGTCACCTGCTTTGACACGGCCGATCAGCCGTAGAAAAATCAGCTCTGACAAACTTTCAATTATTTCCTTCTGCTCTTATTACCGTTGGCTGTAGTGAACGATGCCTCCACTCTCCTTATATTGTTTTATGTATCGTGGCAGAAATCATTATTTGTCTGATGTATATTACAAGTGAAAATAATTTTTAATAAAGAGAACGGCTTCTTCTTCTTCATTTTTTTCCAGGCAGTATGGATTTCAAATGCCAAATCCTTTGGGTTTGAAAGTCTAAAATACAATAATGCATCTTATGTTTTATGTACTATGCCTTTTCCAGAATTATCATTGATTTTTGCCTCGAAGATCATTTTTCCGCATGTAGCCGCTCTTTGATAATAGGCGCAAAATCTTTTGAAATACTATGAAAAAAAAAATTAAATAAATAAAATAGACGGGTAATGTTTGCATCAGAATAGGTTATTGCTTCATAGTGTTTTATAGAATTGTTTCTGTTTTTTTGTTTTATTCTTCATGTCATCAATTCTCGGAGTTTGATGAGCGAAAAAGAACCGCAAGTTTGATCTCGCGGCAAATCAGGCCTTTCTCGCTTACAAAAGTTTCACGTGAGAGAGGCCCAGTGATTTGCCTTGCGGTCACTTTCTCGATGACCGAACGCATGCTTGGTACAGCGCCAAATTTGAATAGGGAAGTTTCACTTGCTCCCAGAATGCACAGCAAGCCCCAGCAGCCAATGTGAACAGATCCCATCACAGGTAGTTTAACCAACTGACAACTGTGATTTATAGGGTGTATTAGAACTGTGTGTGCTTAGTTACAAATTGCAGCAAGGTACCTGTAGTCTTCCAGCTTGTTTGTTAACTGTACACTGAACCTAGTACTCTGAGAAGAACTGTCAGCTATATGATTCATAAAGTGCAGATTTACATAGGTTAAAACTGTGTGTGCTTAGTTACAAATTACAGTAAGGTATCTGTAGTTCTCCAGCTTGTTTGCTAGCTGTACACTGCAAGTGGTGCTATTCTGACTGAGTAATTTAGATAGAAGTGTGTGTACAAATTGGTTAAAGAGGAACTCCACTGAAAATAATGTAATAAAAAAGTGGTTCATTTTTACAATAATTATGTATACATTATTTAGTCAGTGTTTTCCCATTGTAAAATCTTTCCTCTTCCTGATTTACATTCTGACATTTACCACATGGTGACATTTTTACTGCTGGCAGGTGATGTCAGTGAAAGCAGATGCTGCTTGCTTTTTTGTAGTTGGACCCAGCTGTAAACAGCTGTTATTTCCCACAATGCAATGATGTTCACACACAGGAAACTGTCGGGACCTTGGTCCTGACATCACACTGTGAGAGGGGTTTCACCACAATATCAGCCATAAAGAGCCCCTTGATGATCCGTTTGTGAAAATAAAAAGATTTCTCATGGGAAAGAGGGTATCAGCTACTGATTAGGAAGTTCAATTCTTTGTCACGGTTTCTCTTTAAGCACTGTACTACTGCAGGGTCACATTGACATAACTAGCTGTATTGTACTATCAATGTAGAGAACCGTTATTCCTAGGATTTAGTGTATACTGATTTAGTATACTGCTTTAAAGAGACTCTGAAGTCTCTAAAAAAATCTTTTTATTTCATAAATGTGTTTAATATGTTATCCCTAACTAAACCGCCGCACCCCCGCCGCAGTACGCTATCTAAATCCCCCCAAACTCCCCCCTACCTCTCCCCTGCAAAATCCATGACTTTCTTGGTCGTGAATTTTGCTGCCCTCTAGTCTTCCGTGTGAGGCAGAGCTATGAGCTGCAGCCCTGCCTCACAAGCGTCTGTCAGCGGCGGATCTCCGCCTCTCCCCCGCCCCTCTCAGTGAAGGAAGACTGAGAGGGCCGGGGGAGAGGCGGCGATCCGCTGCTGACAGATGCGTGTGAGGCAGGGCTGCAGCTCATAGCCCTGCCTCACGCAGAAGCACTCCCTGTAGTGTGCCCCGGGGAGTTTGGAGGGATTTAGATAGTGTACTGCGGCGAGGATGCGGCGGTTTTGTTAGGGATAACATAATAAACATATTTATGAAATAAAAATACATTTTTTTAGAGGCTTCAGAGTCTCTTTAAGATGTATTCACTTACAGTACAAGACCAACATGGCAGTTGTGTTATACTGTGCCCATTGTCCACTCCAATACAAATTACCTTCATTTTTTCTATCTTGACATTTTTACTCAGGGTGACTGACTTTTACACATTGTGGTTTTTAGCATTCTGCAGATTAGCAACCCAAACATCACACATCTGACAAGTGTTTAAAAATTGTACATTCTTTTATTCCACTGTTTAAGACACTGACATGTTGGATTATGTTGCACCAGCACTTATCACTACAGGTAGGTTGTACATTCATGTATTCACCTTTTAAGGCATGTTGGATAAGAAAACGACTGGAGGAAAGATTGCTTTGGACAAGTAATTATGTATTTTTGTACTACAAACATTGCCCCTCCAGGGTCAAGCCCATTAAGGGGGACCTGTAAGTGCACCAGTAAACAAAGCACTTATATAACCCACACTCCAGCACCATCCGCTCGGATCGCTCCTACGCCACCGTCCTCTGCTGCCCGCAGCTTTGGTACCAGGGCCCCTCACTCCCGTCAGTCGGAGCAGGTCTGACGTAAGAGAAGTACGCCCTCTACATATCTCTCCAGTGGCTGCAGGAGAGATACACAAACAGTGCACTTCTCCTGCGTAGACTGGCTCCGACTGACCAGAGTGACGGGCCCTGGCACCGAAGCTGCGTGCACCAGTGGACGGTGGCGTGGGAGTGATCTGAGCGGATGGGGCTGGAGGAAGCCCCAGGTATGTATAAATCTTTTTATGTTACTGAGATCTGGTACACTTTAGGTTCTTCTACACTAGCATACTTAAAGAGACTCCACGCCGCTCTCTATATGGAGTGAGGCTTTAACCTGAGTCATAACTCATAAATGATGCTCACCTCTGCTGCATCACTAAGCTGCTCCCATTGGCTCATATCTAGTCATGTGATATTGGTGACAGGTTTAGAGGGCATTGGTCCTCCCTGGGCCTTTTTGTGTTGGAAGAACTTACACTTGTTGCTCATAGTAACTAATTGGCTTCATGTTTCAGTTGCAAATCAGCACAGTAAAATGAAAGCATGTGAAACAGGAACCAGAATTCATTCTCTTATACCCTGAGGAAGGCACAGAGCCACAGACTTCCTAATCCCCCCGTAGGAGCTGAAAGCAGAAATTTCGACATCTACAAACCAAAAATACACTTATGGACAATTGATAAAAAGTCCTTATTATCACCCATTATATCTGTACATACTGTATCTTTTGCACCATAAGATGCACCTGACCATAAAACGCACATAGGCTTAGAGGCAGAATATCAGAAAAAAAATTCTAAACCTGGTGCATGTTTGTGGTGCAGGGGCATATTCTGGAGCATCTTTCCCCACACTTTCTCCCCTGAAGGAGCACCATTAGTTTAAGGCCATGCCTTAAGTTAACGGTACTCCTCCAGGGACCCTGCAGAGGGATGACCTATCTGGTTAGCGAGCTCCTTCCTGTCTGTGTACTTTTATCTTCATTGTCACTGGTGCTCCTTTTATGTGACCCCACAGTAGGTACATGATGCTGCACATGCCGCTGGGTCAAGGAGGAGGGGCACTGGCAGCGATGAAGACAGGAGGACAGAGACAGGAAGGAGCATGCCGGATGGACAGGTGAGTGTGTTCTGCTGACACTATACTCTTCAGAGGGTTCCAGGGATCACTAGTAGCTTGGCCTTACAGTAATGTATAATTTAGTCCACAAGATGCACAGACTTTTTTTCTCCCACTATTGGAGGAGAAAAGTGCATCTTATGGAGTGAAAATACTAATATGCGATTATCAGACACAGATTTGTTTTAAATTATTAGTAGTGAAAATCTACACAGTGATGGTGGTGGGGGGAACCTACCCCTAACCATAAATAAATCTACAGTAACTTAAGTAGAGTCATTCAAGTTTCTTGGGTCCACAACCTCCAACAACCAAATGGAACAATAATACTGTCACAATCCTCGAGAAAGCGCAATAAAGGATGCACCACTTACGGCAGCTGAAAAAGTTTTGGAAAACTCAATGGTGCAGTCCTACGCTGCGATCATTAAATCCAATATGACATCATCTATGACTGTATGGTTCGGCTACTGCTCAGTACTAGAAGAGGTGAGACTACAGCGCGTCATCTGAACAGTGGAAAGGAGAATTGTCTGTGGTTTACCTTACCTGAAGGATCTTTACACTACAGGTACAGAAAGAGAGTGACCAAGATTGTCTCTGACCCCTCTCACCCTGCCCACTCCATCTTCCAGCTTCTGCCTTCAGCAGTGAGATAACGGTCAGTCGCAACAAAAACTTCCAGGCACAGGAACTGCTTCTTCCCTCAGGCAGTAGCCATGCTTAATGCAGAACCATGCTAGATCTGCTAGGACTTGATAGCATTACAGCATAGACAGACAGACTGTCCTTGACTTGTAATATTTATACTGTGTGTCCTTGTGTTGTTTGTTTGTGTCTATTAATGTTAAGCAACAACCAAGTTAAAGTGGTCTGAAACTCCGCCATACAATTCAATAAAAATGTGTTTTCCTACGTTTTATTACTCATACAGTTATCATGTTTGCTTTTGTGCACAAGTAATATTGTCTGTCTACAAATTACAAGTTTCCAAAGTGTAGTTTATTGTACCCTGAAAGCTGGCATTGCATTTTAGTCAAACTGCTTTTTATTATATATTAACATCTTTTAATTAGCTTTTCTGAACTGTGTGTGTGTGTGTGTGTGTGTGTGTGTGTGTGTGTGTGTGTGTGTGTGTGTGTGTGTGTGTGTGTGTGTGTGTGTCTGAAGCACAGAGAGCTCCTTTCCACTTGTTACACTGTGTTTACACACATTGTAACAACATTAGAATGTAATCAAGGATACTGTTATCTTCAGTTTGGATGCAGATTGAAGCTGAATAGCAGGGCACTGCGCTTTTGTTTAATCATTTCAGTGATGCCCTGCAAAAACAAATAATAATAAAAAAAATTGGAATAGTAGCTTTTAAGATGTGAGGAATCTTTTAGAGCAAATTAGAAATGCTGGCTTTCAGACCACTTTAAATTCCTTGTAAGTGCAAACGTATTTGGCCAAATGCTTTGAATCTGATTCTGATTGGCCAGAGGTGTGATCACATGATACCAGAAATATTTATTCAACTAAGTGGCCTGTCCCACCACTTTTACGTATTTAGCCTCATGTTTTTACTTCAACGTTAACTAAATTAACCATCTACTGTTTCATTGTGAGGGCCCTATAAGATATTGACAACAAGGGTCACATCACAATGACTTCCCTTTTTAAAGCTCCATTAAAAAATGTACGTTAAAACCATACCCCGACATTTTCTTTTTATTTAGATCACTTGCTTTCACTTATTTGAAAAGGACTCAGATGTGTCAAAGAAAAAAAAATGATTCAGAATATTTGACAAGCGCACATTCACTGCATGATTAATCATTTATCAAAACATCTCTGTAAATTCACAAATCCTTCCCTTCATAACTCCCTGCTTCGGCTTGTATTTTTGACACTTTGCCATCTCACAATAATAACGATGCATTAGTTGCGAAACTTCAACAGCTAAATAAATTATTCTGTACTTCTATGGGAAATTCACACGATCAGCATATTGCTAGTTCAGCCCTGAAAAAAAAATAGCTTAATAAATATTTTGTACTTGAATAAAATTAAGGGTTCATTAATATACTATCTGAAGCGTTCAAATGTAAAATGCACTATTTTTTCCTAGCAGGAAGAAAATAAAAAGTATAAAAGCTAATCAGCTTTTAACTTTGAAAGGTGAAATTAAACTTATCATTTTAAAAGACTGATTGTAAACTAGTCCTTCCGGCAAATATGTTTTCCGTATGCGGTACCCCTTTCTCAAGAGGCAATCATATAACACCAAAAAAACATTATTCATTGGGTTATCTAAATAGATTGGGTGGCCAACAACAGTGGCGTTTCTCTTTTTTTCTAATAAAGTCAATCTGTCTTGGATTTATTAAAGCGGAATATAACCCTGCATTTCAACTTTTCTCTAAAACATTATTTACAGCATATTATATGCAACCAGCATTTTTTTTTACTAGACCAGCATTGGAAGGGTTACACACAGAGCTTTAAAGTTCCGTGGAGAGAAATGCTGCCGCAGCCGAAGTTTAGATAGATACATTTAAGTAAACACAATGTAGCAAGTGTGGAATGTGACTCGCTCTCTCTCTCTCTGTGTCCGGGAGCTCCTGCACAGTCAGAGAGCGTGTGTCACATTCCACACTTGTTACATTGTATTTACTTAAATGTATCTATCTAAACTTCGGATGCGTCTGCATTTCTCTCCAGGGAACTTAAAGCTCTGTGTGTAAACCTTCCAATGCTGGTCTAGTAAAAAAAAATGCTGGTTGCATATAATATGCTGTAAATAATGTTTTAGAGCAAAGTTGAAATGCAGGGTTATATTTCGCTTTAAAGGAATTGCTCTAGATGCTGCATGCTACTGCATTCATACGATTGGGATGAGTAGGCGAGAGCAATAAACAGTTTGACGCTGAGTAAAGAAGGAGGAAGTATCGGAAAGCTGTAGAGGGGCGTGGAGCACTGCAGCAAGAAGTGGCAACCAAGGTGAGTTATCCTCCCCTGCCATTGTTTAGGTCCAACAACATTCAATTTTGCTCTTACCCGCTCCTCCCGAGTAGTGCGATTGCAGTTGCATGCAGCATCTACAGATTCCTTTAATAAATCGAGATTGACTTTATTTTGGTCTCGTCCTTTCATCCTCACAAATGACTACCAAATCACAAACCACTTAGGGCCTGTTCACACTAAAGTGAAAAACGCTGCTTTCTCGGAACGCAGTTAAATTGCAACAACGGAAATGCATTTCATGTTATCAATAGGATGCATTAATATTGTCAAACGGAACACAAATGCACAACCCGATTGCCGGACTGCAAATTCAAAATGCCGACCTGCTGCACTGTAAACGCTGGATCGCAAACATGATTGGAACGCAATGGAAACCTTCCCGCCGCACTAAAAAATGCATACTTGTCTCGTGGAAATTTGGCACCACCATCCCCACTACTCCCGTCTCCACTCGTCCTGGAGACCAGAAGGCATAAGGCTTCCTGTCAGTTTACAAAAGAACCAATGAGAATCCCCCAGAGAAAAAATTCTCATTGCTCCATGTGGACCAATAAGAATCCGCTCTGTTCCTAGGTAGAATTCACAAAGGTTAGTTTTTTTGTCAAACCAACTGGAAGCTTTATGCTGCATGGTCTTGAGGCGAGCAGGGGACGAGCAGACGCGAGCGGTGATTTCAAGAAAAACAGTGGAAGTACCTGCAGACAGGAGAGCGAAAAGGTGGCGACGCAAAAGAAGCAGCAGGTGTGAATAATGCCAGCGCATCTGCTTATGTCCTGGACAGATGCACTTACCATGCCCTTTAAAGTGGACCCAAATTAAAAATACAAGTTTTCAGAAATAAAATCTATTTTCTAACTTATGATAATAAATAGCAGCTTTTTTTCAGCTGCATGATGACAAATATAAAATATTTTACATTTATTGGAGGAACCCCTCCCTTCCTTTCATATTGCCGGGACAGAATCCGGCAGACCGGTGGAGGAGATATAAAAAAACAAAACACAGGCTGCTACTGATGATGTCACAGAGGAGGTGATCTCAGCTTGTGTGAGATTTCACATAGACGACGCCCCTGTGAGGGAGGGTAGCTGATGACAAACACACCCATGATCTAAAACCTCCTACTAAGCTCAGAAGTAATGGCTGCCACCTGTATAACCCTAGTTATGGAAAGAGAAGGGTGAAAAGCATGCACTGAAATGCTCATAGGCTTGAAGGAGTGTTTATTTATCTTTGTATGTGTCAGAGTGGTGCAACTAAATATTTTGAATTAAAAAAAAATGTTTGGTTTGGGTCCGCTTTAAGCATTTGCTATGTTTGTGTTGTAGTGTAAACCCCGCCTTATCAACGCTGACTATAATCTCATATGGCCTAGGTGAGGCTGGCTAACCACTTAGAAGCAAAAAATTCTTCATGAATGCACTCCAGGCTGGCTGTATCATCCTCCTCCAGAGATGGCTTTTTAAAGGGAAGCTGAGGTGGGAAGGATATGGAGGCTGCCATATTTATTTCCTTGTAAACAATGCCAGTTGCCTGGCAGCCCTGTTGATCTTCTGGCATAAGCGGTGTCTGAGTCAAAACCCTGGATCAAGCTTATGGCTAATCCAGTAAAACCTGAGTCAGCTTAACCTCCCTGGCAGTATGATTTCTGCTTTTAGGCTCTAAAAGCGGTACCATTTTTTCATGTGCTTTTACTTCACTTACTCACCTCCCGGGGATCCAGTGCGGCAGTTCTCCCTCTGTATTCTGGGTGGCGCTGTAACCCTATAGTCAGATTGCTGGCTGTCTTCATGATGACAGTCAGCGATCTTACCAGGGGGATGCAGAGCCTGGATAGGAAGAGGAATGGCCGCCAGTGTCTGCATCGCCCAGGAGGTGAGTGAGAATGTCAGCTGTGCACAATGCTCTGTATGCACCTCCTAGTGGCTACCACAAGTGTAGCTCGGGGTTACCGCTCTGAGCTGCGGTTTTCCACCCTGAGTCTAGCTTGTGATTACCGCTAAGGAGGTTAATCAGAGTAACTAATCTGCTGCATGCTTGTTCAGAGTCTATGGCTAAAAGTATTTGAGGCCCAGGATCAGGAGGGTTGCCAGGCTACTAGTATTGTTTAACCTCCTTGCTGGTCTAAAAAATCCGGCAAGGAGGCAGCGCCGCACTTTTTTTAAATTTATTTATTTTTTTAAATCATGTAGCGAGCCTATGGCTCGCTACATGATAGCCGCTGAGCGGCGGCATCCCCCCACCCACTCCGATCGCCTTCGGCGATCAGAGTATGCAGGAAATCCCGTTGAGAAAGGGATTTCCTGCAGGGCTTCCCCAGTCGCCATGGCGACAGGGCAGGATGATGTCACCGATGTCATGGACGTCGGGACGTCACAGGGAACCCCGATCCGTCCCTCAGCGCTGCCTGGCACTGATTGGCCAGGCTGTGCAGGGGTCTGGGGCGGGGGGGGCGGCTCGGTGCGGTGGGTAGCGTCGAATCGGCGGCGAGCAGCGGCGATCGCATACTACACGCAGCTAGCAAAGTGCTAGCTGCGTGTAGGAAAAAAGAATTATGCAAATCGGCCCAGCGGGGCCTGAGAAATCCTCCTGCGCAGGTTACCTCGAGCTGAGCTCGGGATAACCGGCAAGGAGGTTAGGGGAAATAAATATGGCAACCTCCTCTATCTCACCTCTGGTTCCCTTTTATTCAAACTGATAATAGAAAGAAGGTAAAAAAGTGAGAACGTTTAAAACATCATGACCAGCATCTGTCACCTCGGTCGCAGTGAAGCAAAATTCCTGCCAATTTTACAAAATGAAAAGGAAAAATAACTTTTATTAACATGAAATTGAAAAAGTGACTTGTGTAGCGTTTATCCATTTTGTAGCAATTTATTTATTGGAAAAAAGCAATTACACTTTAAATGGAATAAAAAAAATGAATGATACATTGAAGCCAACCCCAAGTAAAATAAATTAAGAAAATGTAAAACTGCATTTTTTATTTTATTTTATGCCTTTCTTATTCTGCCATTTGTATTCAGCCTCGCTGTGTTAAATTAAAAATATATATTTTAAAACAATAAGTGGAGGTTTAATTTAATTAAAAATAGATTACAATATCTGCAAATGGAAAATGTATGTAAAAAACTGCATGATGGAATGCGTTGTCTTTTCGTCCTAAATGAATTTGTTTTGTATTGTTGTTTCTTACTAGGCCTCATTAAAATTTTAAAAACTGCTATTTTGATTGTCGAGATTTTGAAAGACAGCAGTGAAAACGTAACACTTAAGTTTCAATTGTGTCTTATTCATATTTAATGATTGCCATTTGTCATCTGTTTTTTATTTCCACAATTATGTCTAAAATTGAAATCTTATGCTGGGAATTATTTAAGGGTGCCTGTTCGGAAATGTTAATGCAGAAAGCCTTGAATAATAAAGTTAAATCAACTGAAATACATTAGTTTTACACGTAATCTGAAAAGCAACGGTTGGTATAATTTAGTTTGAGGAAGGGAAAATAGGAATATTTGCCTTTAGCAGAAATACTTTTCTTTTAAACATAGTGTTTATTTCACTTCTACTTTTGTTTAGGGTCTCCAAACTTACCTTTCATAAACATGAAAAAAGATCTTCATCACTATATAAAGTGTAATATATTTTACAAACTTTATTAAAGCAGCTTCCCTGTCTGTTGTTGTTGTCTTTCTTTGTCCCTGATGATGACACAGTTCACAGAATGCTTGCACTAAGAGGAAGTGGTAACCAGTCGTGGCATCTCAGGGCTTTTAACAAAAATCTGGGATTCTGATATCCCTCTAGATATAAAAAGCCCCTGTCCAGATATTGAAACACTCCCTTTTTTTGCTGGGTATGTTAAAGAGGGATTGTCAGCCACAAAATCAAATTCAATTCACCCACTACTCGGTGTTTATTATGCAGCCTGCAACCTTACCCTGCATTGCAAGCACTCCAATCTATTCAGAAATGTTTCTGCTGTAATAAATCTTATCTCAGTCAGCCTGGCTCTATTTGGTGCATTGCCGATGGGAAGGGAACGTGCCATCACCCCTCCCACATTCCCGCTCCTCACTGATTTGTTGAGGGCAGTTCAGTGAGATGCTGAAATCCAATCTATGCTGTGTTTACATGTGTTTACAAACCAAGCTAGCTATGACAGTGCAGATTCTAGGAGGAAAAAAAGTAATGGAGGAAATGACACACGGATAGGCTTCAGTCAGAGGAAGTTAAGATGGAAAATTCCAGGAACTGTTTTATCTTTATTTACTGTATTGTTTGTTTACTGTACTGTTTCACTGAAATCAAAACGTGGACAGTACAATACTTATGGTATGTGAGTAGAACAAGTAGTTATCTACGTATATATGTGTGTTTTTATCCCTGGGATAGTATGGCTGTCCCAGCTGCTTTAAGGTTTGCCCCCTATTGAACCAATAATGCAAACTTAGAGATTGATCTTGTTTGTATCTTGTATATGCAAAGAAGCATATTATTTGAACCTCTCGGCATGTTTAAAAAAAATCTAAATTATTTTGTAGTTAGTAGGAATACATGAAGATTTTTGTGAAATATTACATTTTTGCAAATTTTCAGCACAGTGGATGGGTGGGAATACAAATGTAATTTTCTTGAAATTTCACATACAGTGGACGAAATAATTATTTGACCCCTCACTGATTTTGTAAGTTTGTCCAATGACAAAGAAATGAAAAGTCTCAGAACAGTATCATTTCAATGGTGTGTTTATTTTAACAGTGGCAGATAGCACATCAAAAGGAAAATCGAAAAAATAGCCTTAAATAAAAGATAGCAACTGATTTGCATTTCATTGAGTGAAATAAGTTTTTGAACCCCTACCAACCATTAAGAGTTCTGGCTCCCACAGAGTGGTTAGACACTTCTACTCAATTAGTCACCCTCATTAAGGACACATGTCTTAACTAGTCACCTGTATAAAAGACACCTGTCCACAGAATCAATCAATCAAGCAGACTCCAAACTCTCCAACATGGGAAAGACCAAAGAGCTGTCCAAGGATGTCAGAGACAAAATTGTAGACCTGTACAAGGCTGGAATGGGCTACAAAACCATTAGCAAGAAGCTGGGAGAGAAGGTGACAACTGTTGGTGCGATTGTTCGAAAATGGAAGGAGCACAAAATGACCATCAATGGACCTCGCTCTGGGGCTCCACGCAAGATCTCACCTTGTGGGGTGTCAATGGTTCTGAGAAAGGTGAAAAAGCATCCTAGAACTACACGGGAGGAGTTAGTGAATGACCTCAGATTAGCTGGGACCACACTCACCAAGAAAACCATTGGAACACATTGCACTGCAATGGATTAAAATCCTGCAGGGCTCGCAAGGTCCCCCTGCTCAAGAAGGCACATGTGCAGGCCCGTCTGAAGTTTGCCAATGAACACCTGAATGATTCTGTGAGTGACTGGGAGAAGGTGCTGTGGTCTGATGAGACCAAAATAGAGCTCTTTGGCATTAACTCAACTCGCTGTGTTTGGAGGAAGAAAAATGCTGCCTATGACCCCCAAAACACCGTCCCCACTGTCAAGCATGGGGGTGGAAACATTTTGCTTTGGGGGTGTTTTTCTGCTAAGGGCACATGACAACTTAATCGCATTAACGGGAAAATGGACGGAGCCATGTATCGTGAAATCCTGAACGACAACCTCCTTCCCTCTGCCAGGAAACTGAAAATGGGTCGTGGATGGGTGTTCCAGCACGACAATGACCCAAAACATACAGCAAAGGCAACAAAGGAGTGGCTCAAGAAGAAGCACATTAAGGTCATGGAGTGGCCTAGTCAGTCTCCGGACCTTAATCCAATAGAAAACCTATGGAGGGAGCTCAAGCTTAGAGTTGCACAGAGACAGCCTCGAAACCTTAGGGATTTAGAGATGATCTGCAAAGAGGAGTGGACCAACATTCCTCCTAAAATGTGTGCAAACTTGGTCATCAATTACAAGAAACGTTTGACCTCTGTGCTTGCAAACAAGGGTTTTTCCACTAAGTATTAAGTCTTTTATTGTTAGAGGGTTCAAAAACTTATTTCACTCAATGAAATGCAAATCAGTTGCTATCTTTTATTTAAGGTAATTTTTTTGATTTTCCTTTTGATGTGCTATCTGCCACTGCTAAAATAAACCTACCATTGAAATGATACTGTTCTGAGACTTTTCATTTCTTTGTCATTGGACAAACTTACAAAATCAGTGAGGGGTCAAATAATTATTTCCTCCACTGTATGTGTAGCTGCATTCTTTGCCTATGCATGCAAAAATGTGAATGGCTTTACTTGTGCGCTAGCAAAAAATAAACGCACGTGGAACTTAACTGTGAGAAGGCACTGTTTAAATTACTACGTTTGCCTTATTGCAAATTTAGGCCACAAATTCACAAAACATCTTGCGTTGTGTGATTTTTCTGTTTTTGTGGCAAAAACACTTTTTGGGCAAAATTTGCCTGTTCTTTTCTAGTTGACAGCCAGGAATTGGGAGGTGCTATGTTGGGGTGAATTCACAGATAACAAATGACTAGAGATGGCCCGAGCTGTTGGCCCCTGGACAGTATTCTGCGAACTTCCGCTGATCGCATTCGTGGGGAAGAGCGAACATTTGGCGTGTTTGATCCTCCCCTATACATCATCATTGAGCTAAACTTTGACCTCTTACCTCACCGTCAGCAAACAAATGGCAGCCAATCAGCTAGCACCCCCTCCTGGACCACCCACCCCTCTATTAAAAAGCAGTTGCGGTGGCCATATTGGATTCATTCTCTGCTGGCTGCTGACTGTTAGTGAGAGCAGAGTCAGACTTGCTTCAGATAGGTAGGAAAAGCATTAGCTAGGCCTGTGCCCTTGTTCCTCACTTGCTGTGAAAGCACCCCAAACAGCCTTTTAGAGGGCTAGCATATCGGTCATCTGTGTTTTTTTTTTGTGTGACACTCCACAGCCCACTGACACCCAGAGCTGTGTGGACACTACTGCTGTTGTTACATTAAGTTGCAGGCACATAACCACTCCAATGCATTATTATTTCACTGTATTCTGATAGTACAATTATATGGCTCTGTGTGAGACACTCCACAGCCCACTGACACCCAGAGCTGTGCATAATGTGATTTCTGCCCTTTAGGGGTTAAAACCCGTCATCTCCGTAATTTTGGGTGGGCCTTTTGGCATGGATTCCCCTCCGGCATGCCACAGCCCAGGTGATAGACCCCTTGAAACAACTTTTCCATCACTTTTGTGGCCAGAAACGGTCTTTGTAGGTTTTAAAATTCGCCTGCCCATTGAAGTCTATGGCGGTTCGCCGAGTTTGCATGGTCACGAACATTTGCGGAAGTTCGCATTCGCGAACATAAAAATTGATGTGTGCAACATCACTACAAATGACTAGAGTATTGTACACACATTCAATTATGATTGGCCAATCACTGAACAATTTTACCACCTCCATGTAGTATGGGAATTTACCTACACAATCTGTTCATAGTATTCAAAATCTGTAGGCCTGCATACTACTTTGATGTGGTAAAATTGGTCAGTCGCTAGCCAATGTAAATTAGATGTGTGTGACAACACAGTTCAAAAGGCAAAATTTTGTAGGCAGGTTCAGACAGAGCCGGTTTTAGATTTTTTGCTTCCTGAGGATGCCCCAGGTACTGGCACTACACTTACTTCCATCTGTTTCCTCCAAGACAGCATTTCTTCCCTACTGGCCCCGCAGCATCGGACCCCCAGGATGCCGGGTATGTGCTGCACCTCCTCCCATAGCATCTCTTCCCTGCTGGCCCGCAGCATCTGATCCCCAGGATGCCGGGTATGTGCTGCACCTCCTCCCATAGCATCTCCTCCCTGCTGGCCCGCAGCATCTGACCCCCAGGATGCCGGTATGTGCTGCACCTCCTCCCATAGCATCTCCTCCCTGCTGGCCTGCAGCATCTGACCCCCAGGATGCCGGGAATGTGCTGCACCTCCTCCCATAGCATCTCCTCCCTGTTGGCCCGCAGCATCTGATCCCCAGGATGTCTGGTATGTGCTGCACCTCCTCCCATAGCATCTCCTCCCTGCTAGCCAGCAGCATCTGATCCCCAGGATTCTGGATATGGGCTGTACTGGTGTCGCATGACTCACCCGCTCTCAGCAGATTAGCAATGGGATCACCCGCCACACGGGAAGTCCTGCTTCCACTCCAACTACAGCGGTGCCTCATGTGACTCGGCAACACGTAACCGTAACAGGTCACATGAGGCACCGCTGTAGCCATGGATGCAGGACTCTTGATGGGTGGATGGAGATCCCATCGCTGCAACACTGAGAGCAGGCGAGTGAAGCGGCTGAAAACATCTAGAGAGGGGGGGACAGATAATGCGAGGAGGGGAACATTTGGGTAGGGGAGCTGCCTCTTGCTACCCTCTCATTGTTGCCTTCCTGAAGCATGTGATTCATGTTGCTTCATGGAAGAACCGTCCCTGCATCCACAGTGTACAAGTTTACCAAAGCAGACACTGTGGAAATCGACAGTTTTCCCAAAGGTTTGGAGGTGCTGTGGCCTTTCTTCTTTTTCTATTTCATAGTGGGTTATTATGGAGTTATCTCCAACAGCCACAACCCGCAAATAAAATTAAATACAATTAATTTCTTAAAAGTGTGCTGAACCTAATATCCCATTGTATGCCATACAGCAAATTTAGCCACCATGACCCTCCCCATTACAGTGTATCTATTGTTTGGAGGCACCCACAAGATATAAAAATACATTGAAAACTGTTTAAAAGGAAAGCTTTATTTTGAGTTTTAGTAGTCAAATACAAGGACAATGCGTTTTACAGGTTTTTCCCGCTTCTTCAGGTCAATAAAGGTAATGAGCATAATGGTTGGGGTCTGCAGGACTTGAACGCCTTAGTGTGGCCTTAAATAATTTACCATAACTATGCCCTGTAGTAAGTTATACCACATCCTAACCACTATTACTTGGAAGAACCCCTTTCTAGACAGGTCAAAAAAATCTCCATTTTAGCCACACACAGTCAATGTCCTTTTATTTTTTGTGCAAATCTTGGGATAAAAAAGTTTGATTTACTGTTACCTCTCTCAAGGTCTGCTGTCCTCATCTCTAACCTACTTAGTTTATTTGGTGCTATATCAATAGAACACGCAAGTTGCATGACCTTGCATTTATTGATTAATCTTCATCTGCCATGCCATATACTTTTAAACTAATATTCTGAAAATAATTGAGCCCAATATTGACCCTTGGGGAATCCCACTTCTAACGCTGGTTCATTGTAAAGATGGCCATACATAATTCATTTTATTTTTTTTGGGAGGGGGGAGGGGGGGGCATTGACTAGAGAAATCAGATTGAATATTCTGCTCGATGAAATAATTTTACAAATAAAAACCAATATTTTATACGCTTCTGATCCTTTTTTCTGCAAATAAAAAACAATTCAATAAATTATTCCGTTTTTGTATTTTCATATCTGATTTTTCCAACACATTTGATCAGATATTTATCAAATCATTTAGAAAATTTAGACAATTTGACAATTTTTTCTCGAATAGAAAAACATTTTTTTTCTATATATTTGATGATTTTTATTAAAAAAAAAATGGGAAAATCAATGAATTTGATTTAATCATATGTGGCCACCCCCGGTATTATTTGCTTACTTGTACTAGTACTCGCTGTCCTTTAGCCAAGTCTCTATCCATGTACACACATTCTTCCCTCTTTTCAGGTTCTGCATGAGGCTGTTGTGGGGAACAATGCCAAAAGTTTTGGCAAAGTCTATTACGTCTATTGCATTCCCAGTATCTAGATTTGCACTCCACTCTTCATAAAAGTTGGACAAGTTTGTCAAAAAAGTTCTCTAGCAAACTAATTTTTACTATTTGAAATAATAGAATAGCACCCATTTACAGAATTCCAAAACATAAGGGTTTATGGAATCTTTCAAATCCAAACATCTTTTATTTGCTTATCTCATGCTGTTTTCTGGAAATAATTATTTTTCCATTGTTAGTTTCCATAGCAAAAAGCTATGAATGTCAAGTGCTGACTCATTGGCCTCAATTCACTAAGTTTATCTCCTGTCTTTAACAACGTTTCTATAGTTATCACCATAGTGATAAGGCATGTAGTATTCAGGAAGCATTTTACCTCTGGCGAACCTAACGTTAACTCTTCTGTCTTTAAGTTAACTCTTCAATCCTTAACCACTTACCGACCGCGTCACGCCAATGGGCATGGCCGCGGCGGCAGCCCCAGGACCGGCTAACGCTGATTGGCGTAAAGTCCTGGGGCTTACATTTGCAGGAGATCACGCGCAGGCTGTGCGCGCATCTCCTGCTTGGTGATCGCCGCTCGTGAGACTGTAACGGCGAAACCGCCGCTTAATTGTACTGTACAGTGCTGCTATCTGCAGCAGCGCTGTACTGGGGACAGCCGTGTGACACGGCTGTCCCCCTGGGGGACGAGAGAGCGATCGGCTCTCATAGGCAGAAGCCTATGACAGCCGATCGCCATTATTGGCTGCCTGGGGGCGTGGGAGGGACGGAGGAAATAATGTAACTATTTTTATTAAAAAAAACAAACACTGCAGGGGCGATCAGACCCCACCAATAGAGAGCTCTGTTGGTGGGGACAAAAGGAGGGGGGAATCACTTATGTGCTGTGTTGTGCGGCCCTGCAGCTTGGCCTTGAAGCTGCAGCGACCAATTTTTAACAAAATAGCCTGGTCACAAGGGGGGTTTAAGCCCATGGTCCTCAAGAGGTTAAAATACCTCCAGAATTCTAAAGTTTCAAGACAGGCTATTAATTAACTGTGTGCGAAAATAACTACAGAGGACGTAACTTAACTACAGAGGCGGTGACTTAACTATAGAAGAGGTAACTTAAGGAATGAAGAGGTAAGATAACTCTCTCACTGTGTGGTGGTAAGTTTTCTCTTGCCTTATTATCTCCAGCATGATCTTAGGGAATTGAGGCCATTGTCTGACCTTGCTGTGCTCCTCAGGTGTAAACACAGTTTTCTAAGGGCCCATTTCCAATAGAAGTGGTGCGATGCTGCTACATAGCCACATCGCACCACGGGTGTCCTGAGCCCAATGCATGGCAATGGAACAGTTTCCATTGTGTGCATTGTGTGTTTAGTGGTGTGGCATGCTGCAGATTCTCACACGGCCGAATCCGTAGACATCCGCCTGCCGTCCCCTCCATACACTTCCGCATCGGGAGATATGGAAGTGATGCGGCCACCAGCAGAAGTGATGCGGCTAGGTAGCCTCACTCACATCACTTGTTAGTGGAAACGGGCCCTAAGGCAGGGCTTCCCAACTCTGTCCTCAAGTACCACAGACTACATGTTTTGCAGAAAACCACAAACATTCACAAGTGAGGTAATTAGTGTCTCAGCAGAGCTGATTAACTACCTCTGGTGATTTCCACAAAACATGTTGGTGGTACTTGAGGACAGGGTTAGGAAGCCCTGTTCTAAAGGAACTTTAGACATAGAGATAACACTATGAAGTGAGTATTAAATGTTACTTGGTGATATATTCTTCAGATAATATTATTTTCATAATTTACCAAAGACCAAGCTGTCCATCCCATGACATTTAGTCAAAATGGCCGCCCCATGACACATAAACAACACATTTCACAGGTCTGTCTAGCTATGGGTGACCATACATGGTACAATTTTTTATTTTTTTTCGATTAGATAATTTAGTTGGATTATTCCGTTAGATCGAATATAAAGATTTTTTCAGCATGTCGGATCTAATTTTTCTTGAAAAATCGTTCGAATTTCTTGATCGAAAAAAAAATATTTTCAACTTTCATTCGATTCGATCATTTAGATCGAATAAACAGGATAATCGAACATTTTTATTGTACCATGTATGGCTGCCCACCATAAGTGAGATGAAAATGTGTAACAGTAATACAATAATTTTTAGTTATGTATAACCAGAGAAAGATAAAGATAAAATTAGGTTCAGGGCAGTAAAATGTAAGTTTGCATTAATACATTTTTGACTGGATCTGCACTTCCGTTTTCTAAATATTTTCAGAAATTTTTGATATTTTATTTTTTTAGTGGGTAATAAAAAAAATCACATACATGGATTGAAAGCCAGTGAGATATATTTCCACCCCTTTATGCCAGGTGGGGCCATCTTCTTTGCAGAAGTGTCCATATTCACAGAACCAGCACTTGTCAGCAGTTTCATTATTGAATCGGAGTAGCTTGAGGAAGGAGAGGTTTCACGAAACAATACGCTGTTGCTGCTGAGAAGAGATGAGCAGCTATCATAATTTGTCCAGCTAACATGCAAATCTTATCCTAATTGTATCCAGCTGCGAGCTGAACCACTCAAAAGCACCTCCCACTGATGTGCACTGGCCCAATTTCAAGCTGCTTATACAGGCGCAGATCCTGGAACAAAAAGAACCAGAACGGGCATAGTACCCCAAAATAGCGATGAGTAAAAATGCCGATATTTATTTTGCATTAATTTTCATGAAAATAATGTAAAATTCGACTTTCAGGCAGGGAACACACTTGACTGTTTTCGTACGCGTTTTCTGCTCAGAAAAACTGAGAACTTATGTTAATTTTCTTCTGATCGGTGCTGCGTGGACTCTCCAGCCCGCAGCACCGATCAGGAAATAGCCAGGGCGATCAGACTTACCCCCTTTTTTCCCCACTAGGGGGATTTCCTCCTGGGGGGGTCTGATCGCCGCCGGCTTGCTGCGCTTTGCGGGGGGGGTCTTCAAAGCCCCCCTCCGCAGCGTTTTCGGCGCTCTCTCCCTCCCTCTCCCTCCCCCTGTGAGCAGCGCAGGACGGATATCCGTCCTGCGCATTGTAGGATAGGCTGCAGCAGCGCCGTATGATGTAAACAGCGGGGATTTCTTCCCCGCGTGTTTACATTTTGCCGGCGAGCTGCGATCGGCGGCTCGCACACTGTTCACGGAAACACCCTCCGTGAACTGACATGGAAAGTCCGATCGAGCGGCCATTTCCATGGTAACCCACTTAAGACCTGCTGATGCCTATGGGCGTTAGCTGGTCCTTAAGTGGTTGCTAGTTCCCACTTACTGTGTTGTTCGTGCGCAGAAAAAAACTGACATTCTGCATGATAATTCTGCACATTTTGTTAGTTTTCTCTATCAATTACATTAGCTGCAGTGAAGAAACGAGCGAGTTTTCCTGCATAGAAACACACTTGGTGTGCAGAAAAAGTATGCAGAAAAACGCGCACAGAAAACTGAAAGACAAGTGTGTTCCCTGCCTCAAGCAAAAATGCAGATCAAAAATCATTTTGTAATAAGTTTGTGATTTTTAAATTTTTTTGCAAATTTTAGCTCTAAAATAAATGATTTTTGTGCTTTTCACAATAAAAATAACTATTTTTCGCGGTTTTCATGTATTTTCTTATCCTAAAGAAAAATTTGTTTTCTTCGACCATATTGCAAAAATACAATATATTTTCGTGAATATTTTCTCAAAATCGAAACTAGCATTTTTGATGTGAAAATGACTTTGGCAAAAATTTGCAAGCAACACTGCCCCAGACATCTACTAATGGGGAGTAGAGTTGGGAAAATACTCACAAAGGTGGGTTGTCTACCAGAAAACTACTATTTGAGCTTTGAAGTTATTTTATTTGGTACCTTCAATATGGGCTTCAGGGGTGGTTTCTTGGGAACAAGGTCTAGGATTTTGATTGGTCGATCTGAGCAACCACTCCATTTTTTTGCACCTATTGGTCGATCTGAGCAACCACTTTTTGCAACTGTTTGGCACGAGCCTTGCTCCAATTTTCCTTGCACTGATAAATCTGGTCCACTGTTTTTAGTTTGTTAGTTTGGCCTGATGACTTTAACCACTTCACCCCAAAGGCGTTTTTAGTTTTTACCCTAACGGACAAGAGCGATTTTCACCTTTCAGTGCTCATTAGAGTTGGGCCGAACCTCCGATTTTAGGTTCGCGAACCGGGTTCGCGAACTTCCGCGGAACGTTCGGTTCGCGGAAAAGTTCGCGAACCGCAATAGACTTCAATGGGGATGCGAACTTTGAAAAAAAAAAATTATGCTGGCCACAAAAGTGATGGAAAAGATGTTTCAAGGGGTCTAACACCTGGAGGGGGGCATGGCGGAGTGGGATACATGCCAAAAGTCCCCGGGAAAAATCTGGATTTGACGCAAAGCAGCGTTTTAAGGGCAGAAATCACATGGAATGCTAAATGACAGGCCTAAAGTGCTTTAAAACATCTTGCATGTGTATACATCAATCAGGTAGTGTAATTAAGGTACTGCTTCACACTGACACACCAAACTGTTCACTGAACAGAACAGGTATACAGTGGCGGGTTCACTGAACAGAACAGGTATGCAGTGGCGGGTTCACTGAACAGTACAGGTATGCAGTGGCAGGTTCACTGAACAGGTATGCAGTGGTGGGTTCACTGAACAGGTATGCAGTGGTGGGTTCACAGTACAGGTATGCAGTGGTGGGTTCACAGAACAGGTATGCAGTGGTGGGTTCACTGAACAGGTATGCAGTGGTGGGTTCAAAGTACAGGTATGCAGTGGTGGGTTGACAGAACAGGTATGCAGTGGTGGGTTGACAGAACAGGTATGCAGTGGTGGGTTCACTGAACAGGTATGCAGTGGTGGGTTCACAGTACAGGTATGCAGTGGTGGGTTCACAGAACAGGTATGCAGTGGTGGGTTCACTGAACAGGTATGCAGTGGTGAGTTCACAGAACAGGTATGCAGTGGTGGGTTCACAGAACAGGTATGCAGTGGTGGGTTCACTGAACAGGTATGCAGTGGTGGGTTCACAGTACAGGTATGCAGTGGTGGGTTCACGGAACAGGTATGCAGCCAGGGACAAGCTAAGCCTAACTAATCTTTCCCTATGAGAGAGAGTGTGCAGCAGCTCACCCTACTCTCACTAACGCAGGCACACGAGTGGCCGTAATGGCCGCCGCTGCCTGCTTTTTATTAGGGGGGGAGTGGCTCCAGGGGCTAGTGTAGCCTAATTGGCTACACTGGGCCTGCTGACTGTGATTTAGAGGGTCAAAGTTGACCCTCATGGTGCATTATGGGGCAAACCGAACTTCCGCAAAAGTTCGCCTGCGGGACGCGAACGCGAACCACTGAAGTTCACATGGAACCGTTCGCAGGCGAACCGTTCGGCCCAACTCTAGTGCTCATCCCTTTCATTTGCCAATAGCGTAAACACTACTAATCACAATGCAATGATCTATATCTTGGTTTTTTTCATCACCATTTGGGCTTTTTGGGGTTGGTATTTGTTTTCAGTAATTACTTTATTTTCTATGCATTTTAAAGGGAAAAACAAGGAAAACATAAAAAAATACACTATTTCTCCAGTTTCATTTCCTATAGTTTTAATATAAACACTGCGACTGTGCATAAAACCTACACATTTTATCTGCCGATTTGTTCTGGTTATCACAAGATTTTAATTATGTCCCTGGTACAAAGTAGGGTGACAATATAGTATTTGGAAATAAAGGTGTATTTTTTCTTTGGTGGTGTTTTTTTTCACTATTTTCACGTGCACATGCACATCAATACGCGTGCACGCGCGGGTGCACATGTTCACACGCACAGCGGCGGAAGCACTGTCTGACTTAAAAAAATGTCCTGGAGCCATTAAGAGGCTCTAGCAGGATGTTTTTATAAGTCAGCTTGTCATTAAGTGGTTAAAGATTTGGTGTTCTGCTCTGTATCTCTTGCGCTACTGGATTTTTGACTACTGGCATTGAATTCATTATTTAAATGAAATATTAATAAATAGAGAAAAAATTATGGCAAGTGCTGGTTACAAGAATATTTCTTGGAATTATTTTGGGATAGACCCATGCAATATTCATGGAGTAGTTGCTCCTTATATAGTCTGAGGAAGCGGACACAGACCCATGTAATGCGTTGCAAAAGTTGGAGCTATGAATAAAGACTATTGCTGATTAATTACCTTGTGTGAGTCTACTGTGGGAGGTAAGTCCACCACTACCTCTCTTTTTAAAACATTTTTAGAATTTTTGCTCTATTTTTGGTGCCTCTTGTTATATTATTTTAATAAAATCTTAATAAATGAAAAAAAAAATGATGGCAAGTGCTGGTCCCATGAATATTTGTTCTAATTATTTTGGGGTAGACCCATGCAGTATTCATTTTAATTGCCATTTTATTTCGCCAGGAGGCACTTATACTGGTGAAACCTAATCAGCAGTTGCTCCTTATATAGCCTGAAGTGGGCACAGACCTATGAAACGCATTGCAAAAGTTGGAGCTATGAATAGAGAGTATTGCTGATTAATTGACTACCTCTCTTTTTTCCCTACCATTGTCATATGTCTATGTATGTATCGTGTAGTGCCTGTATCATAGTCTAATCTAGGGCCAATTTAGGAAGGGGGGGGGCAATTTAGGGGGAAGCCAACTAACTTATCTGCATGTTTTTGGGATGTGGGAAGAAACCGGAGTGACCGGAGGAAACCCACACAGAGACGGGGAGAACATACAAACTCCTTGCAGATGTTGACTTGGCTGGGATTCGAACCAGGAACCCAGCGCTGCAAGGCAAGAGTGCTAATTACTACGCCACTGTGCTGCCCTCTAAATGAAAAAAAATTATGACAAGCGCTGGTCCCATCAATATTTCTTCGAATTATTTTGGGGTAGACTTATCCATGCAGTATACATTTTGATTGCCATTTTGTTTCGCCAGTCTCACACTCACCAGTCCTCCCGCTTAACAACGTTCCTCTTCCCCGCAATTACACGTCATTTGCAAGATGCATCTTTTGTTCGCATCTGAAAGTGTTTGAATTATGAAGATGGCATCTTCTATGTCACCTCTAAACATCTGCCAGGAAGAGTCTGGGAACAATTTGCTTACGGTCCTCTGTTTCGGAGGAAAACATCTTATATATTCTGCCCACTCCTCCTCTCCATTATGATAATGTCACCGAGACCGCGTCGTGGTTCACATCCACAAGTTCAGAACGCACTGGGTTCCATAATTGGTTCTTTTCAAATTTCCAATCATTTTTGGTACGATCAAGTGAAAGTGACAAGCGTGACTTTCGGAACACTGATTCTAAACAATGATGGCACAGGGGACCTTCACCGCTTGATGTAGTAACTGTTAATTGTTAGATGACTAGATGTCAAAAACAGTACAAAAAATAAATAAATAATAAAATAAATATCAGTCGATTTTTTTTTGTAACTTAAATATTTTGAGCGAAATTATTTAAAATTCGGACGCCAATCTTGCACCTGCAAAATGATACCGTAAAATAAAAAAAAAATTCTGACGATCTTTCTTAAATATATTTCAGAAAAAAGATAATGTATTTTTTTCCATGTCATTGTCATTTGACAGCTCCACCATACTAGCCAAGCAGCCACGGGGGAAATTTGCATGCATTTAAATTCACCCTGCCATACAGAGGCATCCCAAACTGACAGTCTATTTAACCGGGTGATAAGTTAATCTGTTCAACGTTTGATTGATTTATGCCCTTTACCCAAGGTATAGTTAATGGACATGATTCAAGTACATTGTTTAAAAACTGTTCTTTTTTTTTCTTTTTCTTTTTTTTTTTCTTCTTTGCTGTAACTATTTTTTAGATGGTAATTTATGGACTCTTTGCAAGTGAAAAACAATATAAAGTTGGCCAACCCACTGATGAAAAATAAGAAAAAAAGTGTAATGGAATCGAGATGTTATGCAGCCAGCAGAGCCTTAAAGTGCGCATACTGCTTTCTATCTTATTTTCCACCCCACATGCCTGCCACAACAGGTAAATAATGAATATCTGTTAAAAAATAAAATGGTACAGCCCAAATACTTTTTTTTCTGTTAACAGTCTAGCAGTGATGTGACCTGTGCCCAGTGTACTAAACAAAGGTTTGGCATGCTGAAGTGCAATGTCCTTATTGCACTTCCGCACCCTTGAGAGCAGAAGGCCCCTCAAGCACAACTTACTTTAAAAATGAATTACGTAAACACACTCAGCTGAGATTCCAGGTGAAGTTAGTGGAGAATTTCTCTAACCTGTAGACAGCACCTTTGTAAAGTGGTTAATGGATTATTACATATGTCTAATGAAAACAAAGTGAGGCAATAATGTGCTATTTAATTTCAGGCTGGGTATATTAAAAGAAATACAGTCTAATGACTGTGATTGGTATTACACCTTGAGTGCAACTTGACAGACATATATTAGGATTGGGGGTGGTGGGGGCTGAGGTGAGAAGCTAGACTGCTTGGGGGAAGACAGAGCTCCTATGTCTGGAGGTCCTGGTGAAGATGGACCGGTAGTGGCGAAGTAAACTGAAGTATCAGTTGCCAGGTTCGAGGGGTCTGTCGCTATCCTGGTAGTCCTCGATCTCACTCTGGAGAAATGGAGGCAGTCAAGAAATGGGTGTGGGTGCCAATAATCCTCTCAGCAGTGATGATGACTCTGTAGTTTGTACCCGTAACTCATGGAGGTGCTTGCGTACCATACGACGATGGAGGAGTATAGTATTGACTTTATAAAGTATTGGCTCTGTGATAGCGGAGAAGAAGCTGGGCAAGCTGGTAGAAGCCGTGAAATTAAAAATGTTCTCAGTTATCGCAGCAAGAACAGCCTTTGTTGGGCTTTTTTTCTGGATTTTGGTGGTGATCTCCACCAATCATAAGTCCCTGGAGCAAAGCAGGTTGTTTTGGTGCACAATGCTCAGCACCGAAACTAGGCGCCGCTATAGCAGAAACGTTATAAGGGTAATTTGGAGTTCTGGTGATCGCCAGGCCCCGTATTACATCACCATCCGAAATACTATGACTCAGAGGGGTAACAGTATTTAACACCACCGGGGATTTGAGCGGCAGCACCGCAATCATTAATTTGGATCACCTTGCACCCATCTCACTGGTGGCGTACTAATGTGTACGCCTTTGGAGATGACGAAGCCCAGGAAGTGGGCGCTAGCTAACCTAATGACCTCTGTGCTTTCAAAGAGGACCAGGGAAAGTTCAGGTGTATTTTTCCTGAAGACAATTGTCTTTTATTAAAGGACAAAATGTATTTTCTGTGCCTTGCACTGTATCTCGTACCAAAAGTTTTTAATGAAAGCAGAGTTCCCCTTCAAGAGTAGGGCGGTTTGAAAAAGTCTAGAAGGGGATTTTCTTACAACAGGGTTAAAAGTAGAATCTTTTTTTTTCTTTAAGACCATCTGAACAATATTAAAGAACAATAAAATGCTCTATAAAAACGTGTCTATCGGTTTATTAATATAGGAACAATACATTTCTTCATCTTCTCCCCGACATCCATGTAAGCTGTAGAAGACGGATCATACATGTCTTTTCCTACAGGGAACAAAAGCATAAATGCTTCGAGGAGCGAGCCGGTTCATATATCTTGTTTCCAAGGAGTGTGCCGAGAATGAAAATAAAAAAAAATATAATCAAGCTTGTAAATGCAATATCTATGGCATTAACTCCTAAGGCCATCTAAATTAGTTTTCTAATCTTCTGATAGTGTTGTATGTTTTCCAACAAGCAAATGTGAGGAGCGCGGAGGAAAATAGAATGGCGGCTGGGAGGCATGAGATGAAACTGCCTAAAAAGAGGACACTGACAGACAAATTCTGGGGTTTCTTTCCAAAAGGAGGGGCAACTAAAGTTTTTTTTTTAAATATAAACTCAGACATTAGTCCTATGGAATAGGATGCAAAATCTGGCAATTGCCAAAACTGATCCAATCCAAATAGATGCTTAGCCTAAATAAACATACGATCATTAAGTTACATTAGTTATGTTAATTAAAATAGATAGGTAATATAATCTATTACCCACCCTGTTTTAAAAGAACATGCAAATGTTTGTGATTTCATGGGGGCAGCCATCTTTTTGGTTGAAAGTAGGTGGCAGGGAGCATGAAACATTACCAACTGTCCTGTGTCCTTCTGATCACCCCTCCCAGCTGCGTGCGCGAGGCTTCAAATCTAAAATTCAAATTTAAAAAAAAAATTGCACCAGAACAACAGAATGAGAACAACATCAGAAATCCCATCATGCTTTGCACAGCATCAGGAGAAAAATTCCCTGGCAGATTTCTTTTGTGCAGCTAAAAATGAGGCTTGGGCAAGGAAAACAAAGTTCTGATGCTGTGAAACTGATAAAGAAACACCAAGCCTTTTCAGTGTTGCTGAGTAGATTTGTAGTCTGGAGGTTCACTTTAAAGAGGCATTTTACTGAAAGATAAAAGTAGAGGGGGGAAAATCAATCCATTGCAAAGTGAAAAGTTAAAAAAATAGTAATTTGTAATAGTAATAGTAATAGTGTAATTTATTCATGTTGTTTAATCCTCCATGAGCCTGTTTGTCAGCATATTTACTGCTGGCAGGCATGAAAAAAACCTGGTGGCACCAACTGTCCATATCTATGAAAACACCCACTAACAATGTGATAGGCTAAAATGTAGTTGTTGTTTTTTCTACATACTATATATGCACAGAGGGAGATACTGCTTGCTTGGCAGTTGGCAACAGCTGTTATTTCCCACAATGCAACGAGGATCACAGACAGGAAATTGAGGTTTCCCCTCAATATCCGTCAAACAGATGTCTCTGATGATCTGCTGGAGAAAAGATGAAGATTTCTGGTGGGAAAGTAGGTATTGACCACTTATTGTGATAAAGTTAAATTTAGCGTTAATGCTCTTTATTTTTCAGCATAAAAGACACTCCGGAATATAAGATGCACACAGGTTAAGAGGGCAAAAACCATGGAAAAAAAACATTAACTATTTAGTATTAACGACTAAACCTGGTCTGTCCGTAGTCCAACAGCGTCTTGTAGATGTTCTCCCCCAATTATTGTATCCTCCTGTGTCTTTTTCCCCCCCTTTGGTGTCCCTTTCTCCGCAGTGTGTCCCCAGTCGTCCCCTTCTGTCCCCCATGTGTCCCCTTCTGTCCCAAGTGTGTCCCCAATGTGGCCCCTTCTGTCCCCCATTTTGCCTCCTCTGTCCCCCGTTTTGCCTCCTCTGTCCCCCATTTGTCTCTTGCTCTCTGTGTATCCTCCTCTTCCCCCCTTGTGTAAATATGAGAAGCAGCAATGTGGCTCACCTCATCAACAGCTCCAGCGGTGAACACAGACCTTTCCTCTCCTGCATGGCTCCCCTAGTGCTGACTTCTTTTGATTCGAGTCATCAGCAGAAGCCGACACTAGGGGCGCTGTGCAGGAGAGGAGAGGTCTGTGTTCAGCGCTGGAGTCGTTGATGAGGTGAGCTGTTGCATTCTTATCAGGAAGAGCTGGTGTAATGACGCAGCTCAGCTGTATAGGAGAGTAGAATTGGTGTTAGGAGCTATATTATTAACACAAGCTCATTGGTGACATGTATGCTGTCCATATTAAAGGGACACTGTAGCGGGGTCGGGGGCAAATGAGTTGAAGTTACCCGGGGCTTCTAATGGTCCCCCACAGACATCCTGTGCCCGCGTAGCCACTCCCCAATGCTACGGCCCCGCCTCTGGTTCACTTCTGGAATTTCAGACTTTAAAGTCTGAAAACCACTGCGCCTGCGTTGCTATGTCCTCACTCCCGCTGATGGCACCAGGACCGTACTGCGCAGGCCCGGTATGGTCTGTGTCTGCGCCGTGCGCTCCTGGTGACATCAGGGGAAGCCAGGATACGGCACGCAGGTGCAGTGGTTTTCAGACTTTAAAGTCTGAAATTCCAGAAGTGAACCGGAGGCGGGGCTGGAGCATCGGTGAGTGGCTGCGCGGGCACAGGATGCCTGCGGGGGACCATTAGAAGCCCCGGGTAACTTCAACTCATTTTCCCCCGACCCCCCCTACAGTATCCCTTTAAATAACTGATGCAGGGGATAATGAAACTGCATACGTAATTTACACCATAGTGCCCCTTTAAGGTTCTCCAGTCCTGGTAGACCTCAGTAAACCAGATCCCAAGTTATTTTCTTGTTATTTTCAGCACCCTTCAGACAACGCACAATTATTCAGTCATTTGAATTTTACACAGCTACTTGAGCATCTCGCAAAATATGAACTAAGGCAAGCCAATAAAATGGAATATTTCATGGCACATTTTAAGAGTTTACGACTGTCTATTCTGTGTGATGTAACACATTTATAAGTGTTTTTTTATTGGATTGAAGTGTTCATTATTCTTAACTTGTACATGACTTGATTATCCTCTTTACAATGTGTGCGGCGCTGTGCAGAGACAGAGCATTAGGCGCTAGTTATGATAACATGATCAGGCCGTCAAAGAGCAATAACCATGTCTGACGCGCATTAACTCATCCTGACCAATCAGGTTTTAGATTACTCACATCAGATGGATTGTCAGATAAGGCGATGGCTTATGACATTTACTACATCATCAAATGCCTTGTGTTTGCAATGCCTCATTAAAGAACGGTGTCTGCGTCAAAAATGAGCACTGAATGTAGTTTAGAGAGAATTTCAGAGAAAAATACATGTTTGTGAGGGTTCAGGGTTACAGTTTTATTTTTACTAATATTATTGTTATTGATTTATAATGCGCCAACATATTCTGTGGCGCTGTACAGAGTAGAAGACAAACACTGGGCCTGATGCAGTTCACTTTATCTCCTAGGTGAGTTTTCAAATCTTATGAATAAAATGCCTTTGAGCACCACATTGTTAAACCCCCCTAAAGACCAGGCCATTTTTTATAAATAGGCCACTGCAGCTTTAAGGCCTAGCTGCAGGGCCGCACAACTCAGAACACAAGTGATTCCCCACCCCCTTTTCTCCCCACCAACAGAGATTTCTGTTGGTGGGGTCAGATCGCCCCCCCCCCCCCCGGATGTTTGTTTCTTTGTTTATAAATATTTATATATTTATGTTTTAATACATTTCCCTGTGTTTTTTATTTTCTATTTATTCCCCCCTCCCTCCCTCCCCCCGCCAGCCAATCAGTGCGATCGGCTGTCATAGGCTTCAGCCGATCACTGCCAGGTCTTCCAGGGGACAGCCATGATGTCACACGGCTGTCCCCAGTACAGCGCTGCTGTGGATCGAGGAGCTGTACAAGGTAATTAGATGGCGGTTTCGCCATCTATCAGTCTCCGAGCGGCTGGGAGGCTAAAGGTGGAGCTCCACTCCGCCTACATGGCGGAGATGCGCGCTCATCAGCACACGCGATCTCCTGCAAAGCGAGCCCCAAGGATCTTGCGCTGATTGGCGTTAGGCGGTCTTGGGGCTGCCGCCGCGGCCATGCCCACCGGCGTGATGCGGTCGGCAATAGGTTAACCCAGCAGCAAGCAAGAAAATACTCAGAATAATTTTGACAGTATTTTTTTTACCTACTTTTTGGTACTTTTTCAATTACAAAGTGCTAAAAAGTTATTGAAACTCATGCGATAATGAATTCTCTGTGTAGTCCAGCTAAGACATAGAACATTAGAAGCAAAAATAAGCAGAAATAGCAAAGAAAAGAGATCCCTCGTTTAAGTAGCCAGCGAGAGCCCCCCCCCCTTTAGGCAGTTATAGAGCCCCCATTAGGTAGTCAGGGAATCCCCCCCCCCTTAGGTAGTCAGAGCGCCCCTTGTTTTGATAGCCAGATAACCCTCCTTTGGTAGCCAAAGAGTTCCCCCCATTTAGGTAGCCAGAGAGAGAGAGCCCCTCCTTTTGGTTGCCAGAGTGTTCCCCCCATTTAGCTAGCCAGGAAAAGACCCCTACTCCTGCTTTTGGTAGTCACAGAAATTCCCCATATAGGGAGCGAGGGAGATACCCCCCCCCCTTTTGGTAGACATAGAGACACCCCCACCTAGCCTTTGCCAGCCAGGGAGTCCCCCCATTTAGGTAGCCTGAGAGGCCCGCTGTCGGGTAGGTAGAGGGGCAGGTGGGTGAGCACAAGGAAGGGGGACGCAGCGGCCAAGGGTTGAGGGAGAGGGGCACAGCGGCAGGGGGAGTGAGCAGCAGAAGTTGACACTCACTTCCGGGGATCCATGCACCATATGTCCTTCCTTCTTCCTGCTTCTCGGTGGCGTATTTGACATCATAGGGGGCGCTGTTATCATGGCACAAGACGGCTGAAAAAGAAAGTATATGTGGCACGTGGATCCCGGGAGGTGAGTGTCAACTTCTGCTTCCCACTCCCCCCGCAACTGCGCCCACCTCCCTCAACCCCTGCCATTGCACCCCGGGCAATGTCCTGCTCTGCCTGCCCTCAGAAACGAGCATTGGGGCCACATGGTGGTTGTATTGTGCCTACACATCTGGTGGGCTTTGCATGTTTGCTGTGAGCCTATGAGTCCTTCAGAGGAGGCTTATAGGACCATTTTCCGGCCGAAATGCTCCATTTTCTCTCCTCTTCCACAGAAAAGTCCATCTTCAATCTCACGTTACAAAACAAGAGTACAATTTTAAATAAAAACAGCAATTCATAACCTCAGTGTCAGGGAAGTAATGGTTCTAGAAGGAGTTTTTGCCGTGGAAGAGTTATTGCTGGGGGAATAATGTTCCTGTTTGAAATGTGAATTACAGTGAAGGACTTCCATATATACTGTTTCTCTCGCGCTACGAGTTACCTGCTCAGGACAGAAACACAGCAGAGTGTGGATTCCACTCGTGAAAGAAATATGCTACAAATATATGAAAAACAAAATAAACATACCTAGTTAAACAATCTGATTGCACCATAAAGCAAATACACTTAAATGAGTTATTTCAGTATTGAATGAATCCTGGCTTTACTGTGGCATTCATAGGAGGTATGAAACGAGGTGCTACCTTGACACCTAGCGCTTACTGTCCTCTTGCTACAACCAACACTAACCTCACTGCCAGTTTGCCTAACGGCTCGTTTCCACTATAGCGAATCCGCATGCGTTGTCCGCATTCGCATTCACACAGCCAATTCAAGTGGATGGGCCTGTTTCCACTTGTGCGTTTTGCAGAGCGTTTTTGTGTGCGTGGAAAATTTGCACGTCAGAATTCGCTCCCCGCACACTGCTACACGAATCGCACGCCATGTATTTAATAGGGGAATCGCATGCGTTTTTCCCCGCGATTCCGAGTGCGATTCCGCATGGGAACACATGTTAATTTAAACAGGCAGTGACATGGTTAAATTCGCATATACCCTTACCTATGCAGAATCGCATGCGGAATCGCACCCGCATGCGATTTCGTCGGCGTTGATATCCCGACGATTCCGCAATGCTCTAGTGGAAACGGGCACTAATACTAACCCTCCCACTACCACTGCACCTAACACTAACCTTCCGGAGCTACACATAACACTAACCCTCCTACTGCTACACCCAGGGACGGATTTGTACTTTTCAGTGCCCAAGCTCTGCTGTCACCAACAGTGGATGGACCAGGACCTTTGAAATTATTAATGTAAGGAATGGTGTGTCTCCACACACAGCCACCCCTTGCATTTCTCCGCCCCAGCCCAAGGCTTTGGGTGGTGTACCTATTACATAACCGCTGGGAGATTTCGGCGCAGAGGAAAGCTGATATACGACTTACCCTGCTCTTGCACATGTCCTGGCGGCATTAATTACTATTCATCCTCCAGACCGCCATGGATAGTGGATAGTGGGGGAAAGACGAAATTCTGCTTCCAGCTATTGCTGGCGGCCGAATTACAGGGTTTTCGCAGTGATTTGTGCTCCATCTTATGACGGCGCCCAAATCACTCACTTAGCGCTGGTATAGCCAGAATTCCTATTACGGCCTATGGTGGCGCCGTCTGCGCTCTAATCTGCTGTGCTGTTTTTACAGCGCTTCCTTGAGGGGCCCTCTCAGAAATCTGGCCCTGGCTAGTGGCTACACCTCACGCTTACTTCCTAACGCTATGCCTACTACCTCTGCGCCTAACACTAACATTTGTCCTGCTAAAGCTGGCCACACACCATATAATTTTTTTTAAATATCTGTTCAATTCAAAAATAGCAATTCATTTTTTCTGACTGACTGCCAATTCAAAAATAGCAATTAACTTTTCTGACTGCCGCACATCATTCAATTTTCATAAAAATTAAGAAAAATCCTCCATTCCTGATCGACTTTTCTTGAAAAAAAAGGAGGAATCAGATTTCTTGCTCGAATACAAAAAAGCTTTACATTTTTCCAGAAATCCAATCTTTTTTATTGAAATGCCATCAAATTAGATCATTTTATTGTATATCGTATGTGGCCACCTTAAGTCTAACAATAACCGTACAACCGGCTTTGCCACGCTGCTCACCTCGCATTGCTCTTGCCGATTGTCATTGCTGTTATGCCCTCGTTTGATCATCATGGCCAGCATGCCGACTCTAAACACCTCGGCACCTCATAGCCTGAATATTACATGGCTTCCTATGGTAGTTCCAAGGTCCTACGGGAGCTGTTACACCCAAATCAAGAGCTTAGAATGCAAGGCATGGCATGCAGTATGGGATAGAGAATAAGGAGAAAATTACAGAACCAGTTCTGTCCTGTATTCCAAAATCCTGACAGTGCCAAAAACTACCCACAACTCAGGGGCAAACCCAGGATTTTCAAGGGGGGGGGGAATTCCTGAAATGTCTCCCTCAGCAATCCACAATATAGTATATTAATATGGTAGGACTTCATGCTGGGCACACATTATGCAATTTCCCATCTGACCGACAACAGGAACGATCAGGAGCGGTTTGGATACAGATAATAATGAAGACAGCCAACACTGGTAATGAAGGGGAAAGTGAAGCGTTCACACAGCAGGGCACAGGGCTGTGCTCATACCTGACTCTGTTAAGTTCTCCAGAGCTGCTCCATGCACTTTACACACTGCTGCTCCATGCTCTGTACACACGCTGCTGCTCCATGCTCTGTACACACACTGCTGCTCCATGCTCTGTACACACACTGCTGCTCCATGCTCTGTACACACGCTGCTGCTCCATGCTCTGTACACATGCTGCTGCTCCATGCTCTGTACACACGCTGCTGCTCCATGCTCTGTACACATGCTGCTGCTCCATGCTCTGTACACCTGCTGCTGCTCCATCCAAAGTCAACTATAGCAGGGAAAGAAAGGGGGCAGTGCTGTGAGCTGCAGGATACCTGCAGATATTCTGGTGTCTCAACTTGTGCCTGTCCCCAGACACTGCACCGGCCCTGGTCTGAGGGGGGATTCTGGGAAGCTGTAACCCCCCCCCCCCCCCCCCCTGCATTTGCCTATGCAACTGCCTCTACTGTTTCAATTGCGGCAGTTAGCCACCTCAACACTCGGTTCTTTTCAGTTGCTGCTCCACAGACCTTGCATGTAGCCTTTTCTCAACGGTGACACCCTCCAACTGCTCTGGAATGTACTAAGACATTAGCATGACTGGGTTTATCAAGCATGAGCTGCTGTTGGATGGCAAAACCTCTGCATTAAAGGGAATCTCAAGTGAAAATAAACTTATGATATAATGATTGGTATGTGTAGTACATCTAAGAAATAAAACATTAGGAGCAGAGACATGAGTCTAATACTGTTTCCAGTACAGGAAGAGTTAAGAAACTCCAGTTGTTATCTATGCAAAAGAGCCATTAAGCTCCACGACTTTCAAAGTCGCAGAGAGCTCTTTCTTCTGAAGCTTGTTATCTCAACTGTCAGTAACTGTATTTTCTTTTTTCCTCCGGAGAACAGTTCAAAAGTTCACTAGCCTGCTCTGTAAAACCATTTAGAATGCTGAGCAGTGTGTAAACTGTAAATATTAGAGAATGATGCAATGTTATAAAACTGTATAGCTGAAAATAAAAATTTGAGAATATTTGCTTTGCTACTAATGTTCTAGTAATTATCCATACTACACAACCAATTCATTATATCATCATTTTTAACTGCAAGAAAACCTTCCATCATGCAAGAATGTATTGGTACTATATAATCGTGTTGTAGTTATATTAACAATAGATTGCAAAGGCAAAGCACAGCTACTAATGGTGGGGGTGCCCTACAGCACCCCGTGACTCTTTGGTAGAGAGAGATAGATCTCTCCCTCTTCCTGAAAACTATCTCATGGGCGAAGGGGTTGGGAGGGATATACGTTTACTAGACTCTTTCTATTGTACATGAAAACTTACTGTATATAGTGCTACTCTGACCACAGGCATTTCATTCCATCACATTCAAGGTCTCTGTTGGGCGACTGCCAGAGATCAGGTAAATAAAAAGGCCAGTATTATAATTCCTTTATACCTGCTTATCTGGTATGTAAGCCGCTCGTGTTCTCATTTTTGAAATATGCTTTTCTTTCAGTGGCTGGATAGTGTACTAGCGGATGGATAGCGTACTGGTCAAGGCCCCGGACACAGTAGACCAGGGTTTGAATCTCAGCTCTTCCTGTTGAGTAGGCCAGCACTTGTTCAGTAAGGAGACATTGGGCAAAACTCCCTAACTCTGCTACTGCCTACTGAGTGAGTGCGCCCCTAGTGGCTGCAGCTCTGGCGCTTTGAGTCCGCCAGGAGAAAAGCGCAATATAAATGTTATTTGTGTTGTCTATGCTTTCTCTAGGTTTATTGGGATTCCCGTCAAGCATGTTTGTTATCGAAATAAAAATCCTGTAATAAAAATGATTGTTCAAAAAAATGATGTATTTGGTATCAGCTAATCAAGGGCCCTCTACTCAGACAGAAAACAAAACAAAAAGAAAACAAAAAATACAAGTGAAAGAAGCCCAGAGCAGATCTAGCAGAACATTTGTGTGCGTAGCGGAACATTAAACAGAACCAGTGTGCGAGCAGCACTTTGTATACAACATCATTTTTTAATGCCCCTACCCGGAGCCCCTCTTTAATGATCCTCCATCATGCTGGGGCCCGTTTCCCAGGCTCCGCACACACAAGAAAGTCGCCGCAGACTCCAGGAAAAAAAAACAGCGTCAGGAATCCTTCCTCGGATTTTCCTGAGTTTAGCAGATCTTCTACTTCATGTGAAACTCTTGAAATAAACTCCCTGGAGTTCTCCCATCATAGACACCAAACATCAATAGAAGTGCAGAAGGAGGGCGTCCGGGGAGTGTTCTGAAATGAATTGGATCCTTGTCTATCTTCATATTCTGCTGGGTATTCACCACAGCCTGTGATGAAAACGCTACCATTTCCGAGACGGTCCCGCGCAAATCATTTCCTCTTTTCAGCTTTCCAGCCACTCGGTGTAAGCAGTTTTTTCTCCCCCCTTCTTAGTTTGGTTGTAAATTATGCTGTTTTCAAAACAAGGAAACTTTCTGATCTTAGTTAAGGGGAAGGAGATTTTTTTATTTCACATCATGGAAAAAGTTGACAAAGAATAGTGAGGCGTCTCTCCTTTATTATGTTACATAGGGGTAGATTCATAGAGTGTACTTATTTTTACCTTAAAGTGGACCTGAACTCTTGCACAGGACAGAAGGAAAACACAGAGAAATGCACCCTGTATGTATTTAGAGAGTTTAGCCTGTCTAATTCCCCCTTCATCTGTGTCTAATCACAAGTTCTAATTTGATCTCTCTGCTGTGTCACATGATTACCATGGCAGAGATGGCAGATAAGCTCATTTGCAAACACGGGATGTTAACAATTTGTCTGCTTCCATGAAGGCAGGAAGTAGAGACACTGCAGATTTATTTTAGGATTTGTATCAGCTGTAACAAAGAAATGTTTTTTTGTTTAAAGGTTATTATGCTGTTGCTTTTCTTTAAGAGCAGAGAGGAAGTTCTGAGTTCAGGTCCGCTTTCACTGTGAGGAGAGCTAATGCCTCAGATAAACAAATAAGGACCCTTATTTAAAGAGGAGCTCCAGTGAAAATAATACAATAAAAAAGTGCTTCATTTTTACAATAATTATGAATAAATGATTTAGTCAGTGATTGCCCATTGTAAAATCTTTCCTCTCCCTGATTTACATTACTACATTTTTGACATTTTTACTGCTGGCAGGTGATGTCAGTGGAAGGAGATGCTGCTTGCTGTAAACAGCTATTTCCCACAACGCAATGAGGTTCACAGACAGGAAACTGTCAGGACCATGGTCCTGACATCACACTGTGGGAGGGGTTTCACCACAATATCCGCCATACAGCGCCCCCTGATGACCCATTTGAGAAAAGGAATAGATTTGTTATGGGAAAGGGGGTATCAGCTACTGATTGGGATGACGTTCAATTCTTGGACACGGTTTCTCTTTAATATACTTTTTATGCTGAGTTTTCTACTAGAAGATCATTTTTTCATCTTCTGTTTTAAATAACTTTTCAGCACTCTGCAATTGAAAAAGTACCAGGAAGTAGGTGACAAAGTACTGCCAAGTTTATTATTATAGTATACTATTTTCTTGCTTGCTGGTGGCTTAAATGGCATTTTATTGATAAGATGGGAACATATTACCTTGGAGAAAACTTAGGAGAAAAACTTAAAGGGGAACTTCAGCCTAAACAAACATACTGTCATTAAGTTACATTAGTTATGTTAATTAAAATAGATAGGTAATATGATCTCTTACCCACCCTGTTTTAAAAGAACAGGCAAACGTTTGTGATTTCATGGGGGCAGCCATCTTTTTGGTTGAAAGGAGGTGACAGGGAGCATGAGACAGTTCCAACTGTCCTGTGCCCTGATCACTCCTCCCAGCTGCGTGCGCTAGGCTTCAAATGTCAAATTCAAAATGTATTAAAACAAAATTGTACCAAAACAGCAGAACGAGAACAACAACATCAGAAATCCCATCATGCTTTGCACAGCATCAGGGGAAAAATGCCCGGGCAGTTTTCTTCTGTGCAGCTAAAAATGAGGCTTGGATAAGAAAAACAAAGTTCTGATGCTGTGAAACTGTTAAAAAAACACCAGGCCTTTCCAGTGCTGCTGAGTAGATTTTTAGTCTGGAGGTTCACTTTAACTGAATAAGGGCCAGGGAGAGGTAAACCACAAGTTTAGTCAAATAAGGAGAGATAAATTACGATATAAAGGACAACTGTAGAGAGAGGGATATGGAAGCTGTCATATTTATTTCCTTTCAAACAATACCAGTTGCCCTGCAACCCTTCTGATCTATTTGGCTGCAGTAGTGTCTGAATAACACCAGAAACAAGCATGCAGCTAATCTTGTCAGATCTGACAATAATGTCAGAAACACCTGATCTGCTGCATGCTTGTTCAGGGTCTATGGCTAAACGTATAAGGAGCAGAGGATCAACAGGACAGCCAGGCACCTGGTATTGCTTAATTGTTTTTTCATGCCCTAAATTTTTTAAAAAGATGTAGCTAAAACTTTGTTGCAAAGATGCAGCTGCATTTAATTGGGCCATTTCCCTGCTGCACAAATTTGAATAAAATGAACATCAGCTCAGAATTAGTATCCTCTCCTTGATGATCATTCCTAGAAATCGCATGGAAACGTCTGTAAATTAGCCATGTAAAAGTTTCAGCACCTTGGACAGTGTCAAGTGCTGATCAGCGGATAGACAACTTCTGTTTGCAGGCCGTCTAGTGCGCAGGTACAGCTTAGCTCTGTTCCACATTGAAAATCACCATGTCAAGAAAGTGCGCCGTGATAGAAGCAGGCTTTGTGACGTAAATTGCCCAATTGGACAATTTCACAGCGCAATTACGTTTATAACTTACGACAGAGGAGGGTAAGAAAAAGCAGAAAATCCCATAGCACTTTCTACACAAATGCAAGCCCTCAAAAAAATGCAACAGGACTGACTTTTGTGATCAGGCAAAATAGGGTCACAATCACAACTCACATTTAATGTTACTTACATTATAGACCTCAGTGTCCTTGCATTTTGCAATTGCAAACGATAGAAAATGGATCATTGCAAAATGCAGCAAATCGCATGCAGTGTGAAACAGCCCATGCAGTCAGTGGGCTTGATTCACAAAAGAGTGCTAACTGTTAGCATGGCCGTTTTCGCGCGAATGTTTGCATTGCGCGCTATTGCGAATTTTTACGCGAAACGATAATGGTTTTCGCGCGCAAATGTGAATTTTCATGCAAAAACGCTATCGATTTTGCGCAAAAAAACGCGTGAAAACAGCTGTGCTAACAGATAGCACTCTTTTGTGAATCAAGCCCAGTGTATTGTGTTCTAAGCTCCAGTTCGAAAATGCTTTTATAATCGCATGTTGTAGATAATTATTGTATACTAGCTGATGACCCGGCGTTGCCTGGGTATGTAATTGGCCGGTGTTGGCTCCGCCCACTTTTTCTAACCCCTTTTTCTAACAAACAATTACTCAATGATCAAGTTTGTGCGCTTTGCGGTCTTTGGCACCAATAATTTGCATTGAAATGAAACAAATCTGATTGGCTGTTTGTGGCTCCACCCCCTTTTCTGAATTTGAACCCCAGTGACCCAATGACCAACTGTGCAAGGTTTGAGGCTTGTGCCATTAACAGTGCAAGAATGGCAGCAATTAAAGATTCTATTTCTTCTATAAATATTATTTCAATATTCCCCTTGAAAATTATAATATTAGTGAAATACAGTATTAAAGCTTTTTTCCCTAAAAAGTAATTCTTTAGATTTTCATTCCAGGACACGCAGCAGAGCCCAGACACAGCCTCACTTCTGGACCGGGGGTTCGGGGATCTGGACACAGACAAGACGAGGACCGGAGACCAGATGGTGTTTTTTGGGGAGCAGAGTGACATCTTTTCTCTCAGCAGGTACTTGTTCATTTCCCCCCCAGAGATTAACTTAAATGCCTGTAGTTTCGAGGAGCCCCATAGCAAAAGCCATGGCAGTCCTAACGGCTGTGTAAACCTCCCTGGCTGTAAGGAAACGCGTAAAAAGCCACCGTCTCTCAAGGTGAGGCAGCTGTTTCCGCGTCCAGCAGGGCGTCACAACGTGGAAAAAACGCCGCATGCCGCTTAGGCAGAGCGGCGGAATCCGCATTGGGAACGGCGGAATCCGCATTGAAAACGGCGGAATCCGCATTGGAAGCGGCCCCCACACGTGGTGCTCAAGATACATTGCAAGACAGTTCTGGTGTGGCTGGGACTGATAGTCCACCAGGATTCAGAGTGCCACGCGCGCGCGCACAGAGACAGAGCTTATATAACAGCCAGAAGTAGTCAGCTGACCAGGCTGGTCAGCTGACATTTTCCACAACTTTCATTGGTCCAGCAATTAGGGAGGTCCTGGAAAGGTCCTAGAGTATATATACTGCTGGCTGTTCACTTGTTCCTTGTCTGGCGTGCGATCACATACGTGGGAGCACCCAGATCCGTAGTCAGATCCGCAAGTGTGCCGGGACCAGCTGGAGCTGTAATCCTACACTTAGCTAGATTCTGTTGATAGCTAAAGTACTAGTTTGATTGTGATTATCTGTTATGACCCTTTGCCTGTCTCGACTATCCTCCTGAACTCTGATCTTGTACCTCGATATCTCTGATACTCTGTTGCCGAACCCCGGCTCGTCCTAGACCCTGCTTCTGTCTCCTGATTTTGTACCTTGATATATCTGATACCCTGTTGCCAAACCTTGCCTGTACTTCGACTCTGCTTTTGCCTCCTGATCTTGTACCTTATCTGTCCGTGTGTATCGACCTGGCTTGTCCCACCTCGAGAACCGACCTCACTATTGGAGGCGGTTCCCCGTCCTGTCAGTGGCATCTCCTCCTGAGTGTCACTTTCAGACTAACCGTCCTACTATCAGTCTGACTCCTCCCGTCTTGGAGAGTCCAGATCTGCGGAAGGAATCAGTGCAGTACTTCCGACTGCGCTGAGGCTTGTTACTGTTACACCAAAACACTACACTCTACTCAGGTGAACAGAGGTTAGCTAGTATATTGGATTATCAGTGAGTCTGCAGATCACTTATAATCTGGTATACGTCTGTATTCCCCGTGATACTGCAGATCACCGGTAATCAGACCTCTCTGTGCTTCACCGATCGTTACACTGGCGTTTAATTTTTGCAAGATTTTCCTACCAAAAGAGGTAAAAAAATTTTAGGAGTTGGATCACCTCACCACCTCCAAGGATGTGCTTTTGTTCTGTAAGGACAGCAGGAAACAATGGCAAAATGAATATAAACTCCAGGAACCACCCATCAGCATGATATTGAGCCACAATTTTTGCTCTGCATGCCATAAAAAGTGGTGATATAATGAACATGAGTAATGGAGGGGGGTGCTAGGCAATAGGACAGAACGGAACTTTGACCACCAAGAAGGCATTTGTTCAAGTGCTTGTCTTGTGCTTTGTGTGGCACCTAACACTAACCCTTCTACTGAAACGCCTAATACCAACCCTCCTACCGATACGGCTAACATCTAACACCAACCCTCCTGCCCACATACCAAATACTAACCTTCCTACACTAAACCTCCGATATGCCTAAAACTAGCCTTCCTTCTGATGACACTAACCGTCTTATCAACCGCAGCACCACTCAGGCCCAGTGCACACCGAGCGGATTTGGATGCGATCCTCCGGCCGCATCCGCCTGTAAATCTGCTTGGCTAATGTATTTCAATGGGCTGGTGCACACTGGCGGTTTGAAGTTTGTAGCAAACCGCAAACATGCCTCCTGCTGCACGTTTGTGGTTTGCTAAAAGCCTCAAACCGCCGGTGTGCACCAGCCCATTGAAATACATTAGCCAAGCAGATTTACAGGCGGATGCGGCTGGTGGATCGCATCCAAATCCGCTCGGTGTGCACTGGGCCAAATCTCTGAAATCTGCACCAAAAACCACTAGCGTTTTGTGGATCTGCTAGCGGTTTTGGTGTGCACTGGGCCTTAGAGTCACTCACCACTTGCCAAATATCTTCCACCACTTGCCAAACAGCCATACCACTTGCGGAACACTTGCCGATGGTGCTTACCAATCCCTCCCTGCTGTTTGCCAAACACTCACTGCCTGAAAATATAACAGATTTTCACAAGATACACATTTTTGTAAAAATGCGAACTTTCTTGAAAATGTTTCTTTATGCCCATAGTCTTCAGTGCATTTGGTGTTTTCTCATGCCTGTATATTTTCACGAATATTCTCCTCTGTGTACAAAATGGGACATTTTCATGAGACTTATGGTAAAGTGAAAACGGTCAAGTTCGCTTATCGCTATTCATGTAAGTGACAGGTTTACTTTTACATATTTCAGGCTCTCAGTTTCCATTTTCTCAACTTGCCAATATTAATTTGTACGTTAAAAAGGCCTCGCTATAGCGCCATGCCAGTGCAATGGAGCGGCACACCCATCCAGTCGCGAAATGATGTAATTGTGCGTCTTCCAATGGTGGAATCACCCAGTCAGACCAAATCAAATTATTCTTCATAAGTGGCAAACTTGGCTGGGAATGGTGTGGCAGCTGATCTGCTCGCGTCAATCTGACTTAACTTGGATTACACTAAACTTCAGTCATCCTTCTTGTCGAGCGGTCTTCCCCTAGCTGAGAGAAAAGTCAAAAACACAAGAAAAGTTAGGCGTTGCTTTGTTTTCTTTAGAGTTTTTTTTAAATGGTAAAAGCTGAACTTCAGACAAAAATATTGTTTCACCTTTCAAATGTAGCTGTCCTATCCTTTATGTCATAGCCAAAGCTTATTCCCTGGCTTTCCATAACTGAAAACAAAGCATAGCCCCGGAGAAGCTTGGTATCTATGCTATTTTCACAGACAGGAGACCGCTATTTCCTTGAGAGAAGATAAGTGCCTCCAGTCTGGTCTCAAACACGCCCTTTTTAGGTTTGTGCAGCTGACCAGAGTGAAGTGATGTCATTAAAGGATACCCGAAGTGACATGTGACATGATGAGAAAAAGAGAGAACACCAAGAGCCCAATATAGTGTAGTATGTACTGGTAAGGTATAATTGATAGAGTAATAATATTAATTTAATACTCACAAACCAGGGTTACCAAGTAGGCAACCACTGTCAAAGCAGGTGGGGAGATTGTCCTGACCCCACTCAGGATTAAAAAGTCGCTCTCTGTAGTTGAAGAAGGAAGGGTACAACCCTCCACCAAGGGTGGACTTGATGTAGATAATAGGATAACAGAGGCGCCAATAGGATAAAAAAACACTAAAAGAACTTAAAAACCCATCTTGGTAATAGAGGAGGCAGTGGTGGACTCCACTGCCTCCTCTATTACCAAGATGTGACATGATGAGATAGACATGTGTATGTACAGTACCTAGCACACAAATAACTATGCTGTGTTCCTCTCTTTTCTTTCTCTGCCTGAAAGAGTTAAATATCAGGTATGTAAGTGGCTGACTCAGTCCTGATAAGACCCTCACTGATAAGAAATTCCCCTTTTTATCTCTTTCTTGCTCTCAGAAGCCATTTTCTGCTATGAAAGTGTTTTATAGTTGGAATTTCTTATCAGTGAGGGTCACACTGTAGTCACTTCCTGTCTGAGTCACGGCTGAGTCAGCCACTTACATATCTGATATTTAACTCTTTCAGGCAGAGAAAGAAAAAAAGGAACACAGCATAGTTATTTGTGTGCTAGGCACTGTACATACACATGTCTATCTCATCATGTCATATGTCACTTCGGGCATCCTTCAAATGAATCCCCCAGCCAGGTTTGTAACTACACTAAGCCTGCGCCCAGTCCCCCGCCCCTGCAGAAGTGTGCCAGGTCCCACCCCCTACTTGGAAAAATGTATAGTTCTTATAATACAAAATGAATGAAGGTAAAATATCTACTTTTACGGCAAGTTGCAGTCATGCAAATGTAATGGGCAGTAAGGGCCCTTTTCCACCAGGCTGCGAACAAAAAGTGGATCGTGGCCTGTTTGCCAATCACAGCATCCAAGTGCCGTTTTTCCACTAGTGTGATTCATTCTTTCCCGAATGGCAATGCGCGATTTTTGTTGCAGCTGCGCAGTAGTGAAAATTGAAGTTACCACAATCACAAGGCAGCGAATTCAGGGGCGTAACTAGAAATCACTGGGCCCCCCGGCAAAACTTTGGATGGGGCCCCCTCCCACCAAACCTCAAACCTGCAGAGAATAGAAAGCTCCATGCCCAGACTCCTCAAGCATTACTACAGGACACAGCACTTGCGGAGGGGTAAAAAGGCTGGGGGTAGAAAAGAGCTGTACACAAGATCCTCCTGAACACTGAATGGGGACTGTCTAGAAATCTTTGTCTACAAAACTTTGTATGATTCCTTATCAGTGGCTGAGCAGATGCAGTCATTAGAACAATTGTGTAGAGAGCAGAAAGCTTTTTCTTTCCTTGCCCTTAGTTGTCAGTCTCTCAGGACAGGGCCCCTTGTGGCTTTGGCTCCCCCCTGCGGGTGCATCCCTTGCAGGGTCTATTGTTACACCCCTGGCAGAGATGCAGGGGTATATAGAGCCTTGCCATGCATTCATCGATTTTCCAGTTTGGTACCCTACAGATTTGATTCATCTGCTGGGACTTGATTCCCCCAAAATGTCCAATCGATCGGACGGGGAGGCAGACAGGAGCACAGTATATTGACACGCTGTAGCATTGCAGTGCACTGAACAGTACAATGCTGGTTTGATCGATTTTCAATAGATTTCGTTTCTCAGAGATAATATCAAGACAAATCAAATTCTGGATAATTTTTGTGGCCACACCTCCCATGTCTCAACAGCAGAGATGGCTTAAAGGGCAACTGAAGAGAAAGGAATAGAGGGTACCATATTTGTTTCCTTTTGAGCAATACTAGTTGCCTGGCAGACCTGCTGATCCTCTTCCTCCAATATGTTTAGTAATAGCCCCTGAACAAGCATGCAGCAGATCAGGTTATTTTTGTCAGATCTGACAAGTTTAGCTCCATGCTTGTTTCTGGTGTTATTCAGACACTGTCTGCTGCAGCCAAAAAGATCAGTAGGGCTGTCAGGCAACTGGTATTGTTTAAAAGGAAATAAATATGGCAGCCTCCATATCCCTCTCACTTCAGTTGCCCTTTAACAAGCATGCAGCTCAGCTGCTCTGACTGAAATCTGACTAAATAAGTCTCATTCGCAGATATATAAACAGAGGCACCAACAAGAATAAAAGCTATTAAAATCCGTTTATAAGGGGGATGTTGGTGGACTTTCCTCCCTTGTAGAACAAAACAGACAATTAGATGTTACTATAATTCACAGTAACATTTATTAGATACTAAGTGTGTAACACGTTTCACGGGTCTCAATCCCGCATCATCAGGCATTATATTGGAGAATGCAGAATAGGGTCTGTAGCGTGGCGAGGCACAGAGCCGTCTCTGTCATTAGGCAACTCTAAATTTTGGCCTAGAGCGCCGTGGGTGGAAGTGGGCGCTCTTTCGCCGCGCTGTGTGTGTGTTTATTTTTTTTTTTTTCACTATCAGGTCGGCGCCGGCTGTGACAGGCAGCTCAGCCTGTGCCTGGTGCCGCCTACTGGTCTGCCCCCTTCCTCTCCCTTCAGAGCGAGCAGCCGGCTGTGACAGGCAGCTCAGCCTGTGCCTGGTGCCGCCTACTGGTCCGCCCCCACTACCTCTCTGTGCAGAGAGAGCGGCCGCACGCTAGTTCGTCTATACGTGCGGCGCCGCCCCTACCTCCGCCCTCCGCCTGTCACACGTGCTTGAAGGCACCGTGTGACGCACCAGGGACCAGTGCCACCGCCGGCTGGCTACAGGAGACTTCAAGGCACCGTGTGACGCACCAGGGACCAGTGCCACCGCCGGCTGGCTACAGGAGACTTCTGCAGGTGAGTAAATGCTGCCCACATTAGCATAATTTACTGGTGATTATCTCCTTATCTCCTACGATTATCTCCTGGTGAACGCTGGCCGCATTACGATTATCTCCTGGTGAACGCTGGCCGCATTACGATTATCTCCTGGTGAACGCTGGTCGCATTACGATTATCTCCTGGTGAACGCTGGCCGCATTACGATTATTTCCTGGTGAACGCTGGCCGCATTACGATTATTTCCTGGTGAACGCTGGCCGCATTACGATTATTTCCTGGTGAACGCTGGCCGCATTACGATTATTTCCTGGTGAACGCTGGCCGCATTATGATTATTTCCTGGTGAACGCTGGCCGCATTACGATTATTTCCTGGTGAACGCTGGCCGCATTACGATTATTTCCTGGTAAACGCTGGCCGCATTACGATTATTTTCTGGTGAACGCTGGCCGCATTACGATTATTTCCTGGTGAACGCTGGCCGCATTACGATTATTTCCTGGTGAACGCTGGCCGCATTACGATTATTTTCTGGTGAACGCTGGCCACATTACAATTATTTTCTGGTGAACGCTGGCCACATTACGATTATTTTCTGGTGATAGCTGGCCACATTACGATCATTTTCTAGTGAACGCTGGCCACATTACAATTATTTTCTGGTGAACGCTGGTCACATTACGATCATTTTCTGGGGAACGTTGACCACATTACGATCATTTCCTGGGGAACGTTGGCCACATTACGATCATTTTCTGGGGAACGCTGGTCACATTACGATTATTTCCTGGGGAACGTTGGCCACATTACGATTATTTCCTGGGGAACGCTGGCCACATTACGATTATTTCCTGGTGAACGCTGGCCGCATTACGATTATTTTCTGGTGAACGCTGGCCACATTACAATTATTTTCTGGTGAACGCTGGCCACATTACGATTATCTCCTGGTGAACGCTGGCCGCATTACGATTATTTCCTGGTGAACGCTGGCCGCATTACGATTATTTCCTGGTGAACGCTGGCCGCATTACGATTATTTCCTGGTGAACGCTGGCCACATTACGATTATTTCCTGGTGAACGCTGGCCGCATTACGATTATTTCCTGGTGAACACTGGCCGCATTACGATTATTTCCTGGTGAACGCTGGCCGCATTATGATTATTTCCTGGTGAACGCTGGCCGCATTACGATTATTTCCTGGTGAACGCTGGCCGCATTACGATTATTTCCTGGTAAACGCTGGCCGCATTACGATTATTTTCTGGTGAACGCTGGCCGCATTACGATTATTTCCTGGTGAACGCTGGCCGCATTACGATTATTTCCTGGTGAACGCTGGCCGCATTACGATTATTTTCTGGTGAACGCTGGCCACATTACAATTATTTTCTGGTGAACGCTGGCCACATTACGATTATTTTCTGGTGATAGCTGGCCACATTACGATCATTTTCTAGTGAACGCTGGCCACATTACAATTATTTTCTGGTGAACGCTGGTCACATTACGATCATTTTCTGGGGAACGTTGACCACATTACGATCATTTCCTGGGGAACGTTGGCCACATTACGATCATTTTCTGGGGAACGCTGGTCACATTACGATTATTTCCTGGGGAACGTTGGCCACATTACGATTATTTCCTGGGGAACGCTGGCCACATTACGATTATTTCCTGGTGAACGCTGGCCGCATTACGATTATTTTCTGGTGAACGCTGGCCACATTACAATTATTTTCTGGTGAACGCTGGCCACATTACGATTATTTTCTGGTGATAGCTGGCCACATTACGATCATTTTCTAGTGAACGCTGGCCACATTACGATTATTTCCTGGGGAACGCTGGTCACATTACGATCATTTTCTGGGGAACGTTGACCACATTACGATCATCTCCTGGGGAACGTTGGCCACATTACGATCATTTTCTGAGGAACGCTGGTCACATTACGATTATTTCCTGGGGAACGTTGGCCACATTACGATTATTTCCTGGGGAGCGCTGGCCACATTGCAATCATTTCCTGGGGAACGTTGGCCACATTACGATCATTTTCTGGGGAACGTTGGCCACATTACGATTATTTCCTGGGGAACGCTGGCCACATTACTATTAATTCCTGGAGAACGCTGGCCACATTACGATTATTTTCTGGGGAACGTTGGCCACATTACGATTATTGTATGGTGAATCATTGCTGCATTATAATTATTTTATAGTGAATCATTGCTGCGTTATGGTTATTTTCTGGGGAAAGTCTGCCGCATTACTTTTATCTTATGGTGAATCTTTGCTGCGTTACGATTATTTGCAGCAGGGGGGCACCACACGGGGAGGGGGGCGCCACCGGCATTCTCGCCTGGAGTGACAAAATGGCTAGAGACGCCCCTGGCGAGGCACTACTGAGGCATGAAAGATCAGCCACCGAGGGCCCCGGTAGGGTACAAGCAAAGCAAGCCCCTGCTTGGGGCCTCACTTTTGAGGAGACAAAACTAGGCCGGGCTGCTCTGTGCTCCGTAGCCCCCGGGCCCCTTCTACATCAACTCACATGGCCTCGATCCAGAGTCAAATATCACCGCTCTCCTGCCTGCTGCTTAGCAGCCTGTCACCATGGTTACCTCCGGCTGGTGCCACTCATGGCGTCAGAAGCGCCGGGCGGCTGTAACCATGGTGACCGGAGCTAAGGAGCCAGCAGGAGAGTGGGGAGATTCTCCACTGGATCAGGGCCATATGTGTTACAGCAAAAGGGGCCAGGGACTACGAAGCATGACACAGGGGGACAGGAAGTGACACAGAGGGGGAAAAGAGGTGACATAGAGGAGGAGGAGAGGTGACATAGGGGGACAAAAGAGGCACAAGGAAGCTCCATTCGGTGGGTGGGGCACAAATTATGTGCTGCTTAGTGCCACAAAATCTTTATCAGCACCACTGTTCCTCCCCCAAGATCTAAAGGAAGCAGATTCCTGACACTGAGCACAGCTGATTGGGGCGTGTCCTCCCTGCGCGCTCCCGCGCTTGTGCTTTTTCTCTTTTACTGTAGAGCAGTATGAAGTCATTATCCGTGTCTTCTCTACCAGAAAACGTCAAGGTGAAGGAATGCAGAGCGGAGTTCTGGTGTGCTAGTTTAGAGGGAACATGAATTCGTGTTTGTTTTGGCTTCAGCACAAACTGAATATGATTTAATGGCTCATCATAAGGACCATATGTGTTTTCTGTCATTTAGACCGTCATTAGTAAGAGTCGGTCTGCGAGTGAAGTGGGTGAATGAGTCTGCAGCGTTTGTGATGAATGATAACTTCCCCACAAACACAGATCAGCCACATTCCGCTTCGCTGGGCTGTTCTCTATACATTGCGTCATCCTGAACTATAAGGAGGACTCTCACGGGGATGCTCAGTTGGATACCGCAGAGTTGAAATTTCCAAATTTCCAATCGGAAAGCGGCATTTCCAAACGGAATTCGGAAATCGTAATTCCACTGTATTATTTGGCCAATCAGAGAAGGCAAAAAATGACCAAAAAAAGACTCATCAGAAATTGGATTTAATGCATTACCACAGATCGGTTCTTTTTAGCCCAATCACAGAATTCGAAAGCATTGGATGAATCAGAGAATGCATTTTTCCTGCAAAAATCTGATTACCGCGGTCATTTTAGACCAATCACGAGATTCTGTTTTTCCAATTTCCGAATTCTCTGATTTCCAATTTTTTTTGTTACTTTTGCTTTCTCCGATGTAAAAAATGACAAATAAAATACTCCTTGGAATTCACAGAAATTGCAGATCGGAAAAAAACGGAAAGTTGCAGGTCGGAAAAAACGATTATCGAAAAAACGGAGAATCGGAGATGAGTTGACGGAAATTGGAATTTGCACGGAATCGGAAATGAGCGTTTGCAATCATCCCTAGACTATCTCCATTCTTGCACACGCATGGAAGAATATACCTTATTCAGCTATACGTCTCAGATAAGAGCCATCTAACATGCAGTTTGGGAGCAGCCAATCAGATTTTAGCCTGTTCTAATTAGGATAGGGCTACAGATGCAATAATTTATACGTTTATTTTTCATGTCAGGTACACCTTATACAGCAGAGTCCCCATTATCCGAAGGGCAGTGTTAGGGCTGGTGCACATCATGCAATTTTCCCATCAGATCGACAAGACGTTTCTCATTGTTCGATAATCTCCTGCAAGTCCGATCTTCTTCCGAGAAAGGGATGACATCAATATCGCACAAGATTAATCGGAATCAGAAACAATGGCAAACAGAATCTGATGCCACCGGAAAACATTTCATGTGAATGCGTTTTTGCAATTTCACAAATCGGACGCGATTTTTAATAGGTGTCAACAAGTTTTAAAGATGTCTGCTATTATTATACAAATATGTATGGGTGCAAACAGACAGAGCAGACAATTCATTCATGAAACAAAGCTGATGATCACACTGTTCTGCCTTCCAGCGTGGCGTTTATAAAAAGGCCACGTTACTGAGCACGGTTTCAAATGTGAATACGCTACAGCGCTACTGAAGATGTTGGTGCTGGAATCAGGAAATTTGGGTGCCCGCAGCTAATGGACTAATTGCGCGTCTCGTAGGCGCGAATGCAAAATATCGGCTATTGGGCTCCAAAAGAAGGTATTTAGGTGCCCGATGAATGTCCAGTCCAACTGAAATTTTTCATTTTGAGAATTAGTGTGTTGAAAAATTATTGTTTTGACATTCATTTTTACAATTATCATTTTGTAAAATACCAATCACTTTAAAATTCATTTTGAGAATTATAATTTTGAAAAATTAGAAATGTGTCCCTTTTTGTATTAACGTTATTTGCAGCGGTGAAAGGGGGTTGTAGGGTTAGGCACCACCAGGGCGGGTCTTAACGCTAGGCACCACCAGAAGGAACTTAGGGTTAGGCAGCACCAGGGGGGTCTTAGGGTTAGGCATTACCAGGGGGGTCTTAGGGTTAGGCACCACCAGGGGGTCTTAGGGTTAGGCACCACCAGGGGGGTCTTAGGCTTAGGCACCTCCAGGGGGGTCTTAGGTTTAGGCACCTCCAGGGGAGTCTTAGGGTTAGGCATAACCAGGGGGGTCTTAGGGTTAGGCACCACCAGAGGGAACTTAGGGTTAGGCACCACCAGGGGGGTGGATATGGGTTAGGCACCACCAGGGGGGTGGTTAGGGTTAGGCACCACCAGGGGGGGTCTTAGGGTTAGGCACCACCAGGGGGGTGGTTAGAGTTAGGCACCACCAGGGGGGGTCTTAGGGTTAGGCACCACCAGGGGGGTCTTAAGCTTAGGCACCACCGGGAGGTTAGAGTTAGGCATCGGTAGGGGGAGGGTTCTGTGTGAGAGTAGGTTTAAGTTTAGCTGTAATAAAATATTGGTAATATTTTATTACAACTAAATATAATAGTAATATAATATAACCAATCTTTTACCATGCTCATTATGACTGTAAATATATTTTTGTTTTCATTACTATAGATGATATTTTTCAATTTCGGCTTCACCGGGCGTACTTTTTATTGCCGTTATTTTAATATATTTATTATTATAACGCAGATAGAGATGAAGAAACGATAAAAAAATTGTTTTGTTCTCTGGTTGAACTCGATGGACGTATGTCTTTTTTCAACCAAAATAACTATGTAACTATAGACAATATTTAAAAATGTTGGCTTCACCCTGCGCCCTTTTTCCTTGCGTCGTTATTTGACGTATCTCATGGTGCTATATAAAAAAATAATACAGCAAGATTCTCAGTTTTGTGTTGTACATCAATAAAGAACACTGCGCAGAAAATTAGATTTTTTTGGCCAAGTAACTAATGATCATCGTCATCAGATATTTTGGGAAATTCTTCCATTAAACTCTTTCCTGCTTAATTATCTCCTCTAGCTCCCATGAATACATTTCCCTGACACTGATTTTTTTATTTCCCCTCGTCCAGAAGTGTGCAAATAAATAGCTCCCTCCCAAGTCGAGATTCTTAAGCCTGACAAACGGCATTTAATTTGCACACATTTGTGTCTCTCACACCCACGCGTTCTGCCTTTGATGAATGGCCATATCACTGTACCATATGCTGTCTGTTTTCATTGGCTGGGTTGTGTCTTGCCATTGATCCTGCACAGTCCAGGCCCTGCAAGCCTTTGTTGTCATTGTGCTACCTTTACAGCAATAGAGAGACTCACCATGTACTGGGAACTTCTTCGTATCTCTTCTAAGAGACCCCCAGCCCACTACACAGTGTTCTGGGGTGGAATAGAAGCTTTCAATGGCAGACAAACACACAGAACATTTATATAGCACTTTTCTCCTGGCGGACTCAAAGATCAGAGCTGCAGCCATTAGGGCGCTCTATAGGCAGTAGCAGTGTTAGGGGGTCTTGTCCAAGGTCTCCTCACTGAATAGTTGCAGGTTTACTGAACAGGAAGAGACAAGATTCAAATCCTGGACGCCTGTTTCAAAGGCAAAGTCCTTAACCAGCTATACTATCCAGCTACTAAGACCTGATACTGAACCTGACACCAACCTCATTACTTACACTGGACCTCACACTATTAATCCTTCTTAATCCTACCTTAAAGAGAAGAGAACCCGAGGCGGGTATTTGAAATCTAACTTTCTTAAATGATACCTTCTAAGAGACTGGCCCCGCTCCAGTCGGTCCTGAACTCAGCTGCTCGACTCATTCATCTCTCCTCTCGATCTTCCTCTGCTGACCCTCTCTGTCAGGCTCTTCACTGGCTGCCAATTAACCAGAGGATCCAGCTCAAACTCCTAACCTACAAAGCTCTCTACAATCTCTCTGCCCTGTACATATCCTCACTAATATCCAGATACCAACCCAATCATAATATCAGATCTGCACATGATCTTCTGTTGTCCTCCTCTAGAATCACCCCCTCACATTCACGTTTACAAGATTTTGCACGTGCATCACCCCTCCTCTGGAATGCCCTCCCACAACACATCCGTCACTCTCTAACCTTTGTTACCTTTAAATGCTCTCTAAAAACTCATTTGTTCCGACAAGCATATGTGCTACCTTAGGCCACTTCCCTTTGTCCTGAGACCAAATTGCACTGCCTCCTGTGAGCTTCCTCCAATCGGAAGCTGAGCCGCGACCTGGGAGGTTTTTTACGGGGGGCACAGGAGACCCCGGGGGGGACTAGAGGCGGCAATAGGGAGACCCAGAGGCATGTCATTACACACAGGACATGCCTCTGTGGTCTCTTAAGATTTCAAATACCCGCCTCGGGTTCTCTTTAAAAAGAAACTGTAGTGAAAAAAAAACATATTTTTTACAGTATTAATTTATAAATTATTTGTATATAGTCTTTGCCTATTGTAAAATCTTTTCTCTACCGTATAAGTGGGTATCCTGAATAATTTACTGCATCTAATGTATGTTGTTATAGTTAGGCCTCTTTCACACATGTACGTTGTGTTAGATGTGATATTAAGGTCGCATAACGTGCCCCTAACGCAACGCATGTGAGCTTTGAAGTTGTACGTTCTATAGAGCCGCGTTAAGCGTCTCTTGATGCGTCCGTGATGCGTACTTTTTGACGCATGCGCTGGCGGAGACCACGTGATTGGAACACTCCGCATCACGTGGTCCCGCCCGCCAATAAGTGGCCACTCCAGGAAGTAAACACTGCAGTACAGTGCATATTAATTAGCCATGTGGCTGGCCGCAATAGCAGACTTCCCCCCCCCCCCCCCTCCCCGTCTCCTCGCCTGCCCCAAAGTTTAAAAAAAACCCACATCACTGAGCATGTGCAGACAGCTTAAGCCGCTATAACGTACAGCATGCAGCACTTTCTTTAAACGTGCTGCATTACAATGTAACGCAACGTGGGCACTGTAAACAGCCCATTGATTTTTCATTACTGTGCGTTGGGCTGCGTTACAGGCTGCTCTAACGTGCGCCTGTAACGTCCCACTGTGAAAGCAGCCTTACTCTTTAAAGGGAACGTGTAGTTAGAGGAAAATAGACGCTACCATACTGCTTTTACATTTTGGTTTGATTCTTGTCTGAGTCAAGGCTATATTAATACTTTTTACATTCATAGGCCTTATTTTTGTCTTACTCCCCATCCATGTGCAGCCTCCATACAATTTCATGTGCAGCCTCCTCCCCTGTGCAGCAGTTCCCCCCTTCCATGTGTTGCACCCCAACTGCAACATCATTTTCCCTCTTCTAAGCCCTGCTACCCTCTTGGGTAGCAGCCGCCCTAGACCTAGGCCTATGAAGCCTTTTACAGAAATCCAGCCCTGGTTTGAGTCACGGTGAATCAGATCATCTCATCTGCAAGGCCATTTTGGGTTCAGTGATCCAGAAGGTGTTAGATTTAGAGAGGTAGCATGATATCAGCAATGCTACCTTCCCCATTTGTTTTATTTTAGCTTTCCTACTAATTAATTCAATGAAATAAATAAAGGTTCTGTAGACACTTTAGTTATATAAGAAGTCTTCTTATTTAAAATGTGCCTGTATTGAAAAGTGGGGTTATTATCTAAAGGATTATTTAGAGACTTCCACTGTCCCCCTCGTCCTCCAGCGCCGGGACCCCCTAAAGACCATTGACAGGAGCTGAGCCGGTGTAGATAGCTTGCACAGTAGCACAGACCCACCCCTGCACCTACTATTTTATTGAGCACCTCCTGCACCCAAATTACCACTTATCGGTGTGAATCACAGCTGTTAACACGGGAGCCTATGGCAGTACCCAAAGTACCTCACCTCCTCCGGCACCTGCTATTTATAGCCGTAGTTTAGTTAGGGTTAGTTATCACTTGGGGGGTTAGTTAGGCTTAGGCATAGGTTGGGAGGCTAGCTATGGTTAGGCATAGGTCAGATGGGTCGTTAGGGTTAGGCATCAGATGGGGAGGTTGGTTGGTTAGGGTTAGTCATCGGCTGGGGGGGTTGATTAGGGTTAGACTTCAGTTTGGGGGGGTTGGTTAGGCTTAAGTATTAGTTGGAAGGGGGGTTGGTCAGGGTTAGGCATTTTCAAGTGAAAATGGGATAAGATTAGGTGATAGTAAAATATCAATATTTTAATATCGTAATTTCATAGCACCTATTAGTAGAATATCTGTAATTTTACAGATATTCTACTAGCGGTTATTCCTAGCGCCCAAATTACTGTGGTGTCCTTTTTACACTTTTTACATTTACGCCATTGTCCCTAGCACCATTACCAACAGTATTGACGCGAAGTGGTGTATACCACCTGGCACTACTAGTAGGTCCTAAGAGTGTATGTGTAAATAAAATATTAATCCAAAAATATAACAAGCCTTACAAAGAAGAACTATAGAACAAAAGTAGAAGTAGGGCTGGTCACTGTGGGGGAACCACGGTAGTCTGTGTAACAAAGACGAGACCAGGAGCCAGTACAGATGTATATATGTTTTGATTTTATTGACCTGAGGAAACGGGCAGAGACCCGAGAAACGCGTTGTCTTGTTTAATTGTGCTAGAATAAACCTTACCTGATCTAAACCCTTTTTTTCTGGGTTGGTAGATCTGGAGAGGTAAGATACCTCATGCATATATTTGAGTCTTTATAACGTATACTCTGAGAGATATTTATTTTTGGGTGCCTCCACCCTTCTTCATATAGAAAAACAGGATAATCAGGCCAAAGATTAATTTTTTTGATAGCCGTTGAAGCCATAGCACAGATTAAGCATTTGCTCCAAAGGGTGAAGAGCTTCCCTTTAATCATCTGTCCTTGCGTTGGAAGAAATGTAGGCAAGCACAAGCAGACCCATTTAATTGATTATCCAGTCCACCAGAGAAGAAGGAAAATGACCCCATGCGGTGATGACAGATGCAAAAGCCAGAAATCATATTCCTAGCAAATGCCCACAACACACTTGATGACTGATATTAAGTTTTAAAAGGTGTTGACTGCTCAACCCAACATATGCTAACCCTTCCTTGAACAATCAGTGCTATTAATCATTTGTATTGTGGTCGTCATCTCGCATGTGGCTTTCATATCCTTGCTCCAGGATCTGGGCCTGTCAGCCCTCACTATATTAACATTGTCTCGTGATGGATTACAGGGAAGTTATAATAAGCCATTCTAGGCACTCTCTAGTTGTATTACCCTTTGGTATTGTCTGACATGAAGAGAGAAATGTGGAAAAAAATGTAACATAAGGAATTATATATTTCCTGTGTCCTCTTCCATTTAGTAACATAAACAGTGATTTTTAAAAATTACTCTGCAGTTTATTGTTGTATTTTCTTAAATAATTAGCTATCTATATTTCTGTGGTGTCTTGTGGGTAGTTCCTGATGCATGAGTGATAGGCTTTCTACACAACACATTTCAATTCTTCTCTTGACCAACCACATTCCACCCTTAACTCACCCCAAATATTCTACATGCCTGCAAATCTTTTCTATTAGGTCTCCTCCTCCATTCATAATTATTTTACGTAGACATGTCTTCCGTCCTTCTACATTAAATGGGCCCTAAGCAGTGTACTGTAGTTGGCTTCATGTTAGAATTGTCCTCACATTTCCTCACTAGTACTAAGGACTAATAAGGGCTAAGTTGGAATCTAAGTTCTAAGTTTTCAGTATGGAAAACATTTAGTTTTAGATTTGCTTCTGGTGTGCCCTAATACCTAGAAGGATCTATGTCAATTACAGAAAGTTGAGATAACTGACCAGGTCCTCAAAGCCTAAGGAAGGCCTAAGAATGAACCCATTATATCTCCAAACTTGAAGAACACCTTAGGGAGCTGGAAAGGAGACTGGAGGAACTTGAATCTTCTAGAAAAAATAGACAGGGAGCCCTTTATGGTGTAGTAAGTCCGGAGAATGGGAAAAGCGCGATATAAATGTTATTTGTCTTGTCTTGGATCTTAGCATGGATCCTATTAGCTCTGTATATGGAGGCATTATGCATATGATATGTATTTCTTCGGGACCCGGGGTTATACAGCTATTAGCAATGAGACGCCGGAAGGTAGGCTCGTGTATTGCACATAAGGAGAAAGAGTATATCGGGTTAGCCTGCAAAATAGCTGTTAGGCTATGATGCAGTTTTGTTCATTTCTTTGATGTTGCATTTTTCTGTATAGCACACTGTGAAGCAGCTTTGCACTTTATACTTACCCCTGACAAAGTCCCTATCTTTTATGGGGTGAAACCTGTTGGGGTGTGGTGGGGTGATGTGTTAGCATTAGTACAACTTCTTGTCTTGTTAAAGGGTAGACCTGAAGTGTGTGCAAGCTAATATAGCTACTTAGCAGTCAAGAGAATACAATCCCTCCCCTAGAGTATTTCTATGCCACTGTATTTGTAGTATTATTCTTTATATAAATATAAAGCTAAGTCTTAAATCTCTTGAAAAAGTATAATATTGTGTTGTTTTACAATTAGAATCAGTTTTTGTGCCTAATGTTTCAGATACACAATGGTTTTTATGCTATGACCTAGGACCCTTATTTTTTGTCCGAAACAGGTCGGCAGGTGGTGTTTATAATTTAAACCTGATGAAATAAAGAATTTCTACATTGTATTGTCCATTAAGTGGAACCGTCTACTTTTCTGTTGGTCTACCAAAGGGACTGACCTCCCTGGATTTCTGACTGGCCACATTCATTGGGGTTGAGCAGTTTTCTTCTCTCGAATATTTACTGCATAAATGACAGGGGATAGGGGACACTGAACTTGAATTTCCCACCACCGGGCAGCGGGGGTGGGATCAAAACCTTTTGTGATCAAAACGTAAACCAGAGACCTCTACTTTATAACAGTGGGAAAGTGAATGTGCCTGAATTGTACAAAAAAAAAAATTTGGTAACGCGCAGTGTTACTCCCAGAGGGTAACTAGGGTAGAGCAGCACCTGCAGGGGAGCCCAGAGCTGTGGCGGGCCGCAACTAATAACCTTCCCTTCCTCCGATACAGGGCACTATCCTTCAGATGATAGCAGGAAAAAAGGGCTGAGGGTGGACGAAAAGGGCACCGCCATAGACTGTAATGCAATTATCGTTAATACGGCAAAAAAAGGCAGAAAAAAGGGCGCAGCGATAAATATCGTTAACAACATTAGAACATTAAAGTTTTTGAAGTATGTTATCGTTTTAGAAGCTTGCAACGTTATAGTTTTAATCATATTATTTTGTTTGTATGTACAGATTTTATGTTATCAAAGATATTATCGATTCTATGTGGAAAAGGGTGTTTCTGTAGGGGAAGTGGTTAGGGTTAGGCACCACCAGGGGGGTGGTTAGGGTTAGGCACCACCATGGGGATGGTTAGGGTTAGGCACCACCAGGGAAGTGGTTAGGGTTAGGCACCACCAGGGAAGTGGTTAGGGTTAGGCACCACCAGGGGGTGGTTAGGGTTAGGCACCACCGGGGGGTGGTTAGGGTTAGGCACCACCAGGGGGGTGGTTAGGGTTAGGCACCACCAGGGGGTGGTTAGGGATCACCTGGAGGGGGGAAGGTTAGGGTTAGGCACCCCCAGGGGGGTGGTTAGGGATTACCGGGAGGGGGAGTGGTTAGGGTTAGGCACCACCAGGGGGGTGGTTAGTGTTAGGCACCACCAGGGGGAGTGGTTAGGGTTAGGCACCACCAGGGGGGTGGTTAGGGTTAGGCACCACCAGGGGGAGTGGTTAGTGTTAGGCACCACCAGGGGGGTGGTTAGGGTTAGGCACCACCGGGGGGTGGTTAGGGTTAGGCACCACCAGGGGGGTGGTTAGGGTTAGGCACCACCGGGGGGTGGTTAGGGTTAGGCACCACCAGGGGGAGTTGTTAGAGTTAGGCACCACCAGGGGGAGTGGTTAGGGTTAGGCACCACCAGGGGGGCTAGAGTTGGGCACCACCATGGAGGGTGGTTAGAGTTAGGCACCACCGGGGGGTGGTTAGGGTTAGGCGCCACCAGGGGAGTGGTTAGTTGTAAGCACCACCCGGGGAGGGTTCTGTGTGAAAGTAGGGTTGGGTTAAGCTGTATCGTTTAATTACGTAACGATTTTTAATATTAATATCTTTTATTCTATTATTTCCCATCTATTTATTTTTACAACGATATTTATCGTTAACCAAGTTTGACAAGTATGTTTTATCGTTATCAGATTTCATTATCCACCAGCGCCATTTCATTTTCCAGCCGGGCCGTTTTTTCACGGTGCCCTTTATATCATGCACACCTTCAGATCAGGTGTTTTTGTTATAGGTGTGATAATCATGATGGCCTCACTTGTTTTATGACCCTTGTGAGATGGGCCCCAAGGCCGTGAAGGGCACCAAGGGGAGGCAAGGGAAGGGGTGTGAACATTGGGGAGGGCCCATTAACCACTTGCCGACCGCCTTAAACCGATGGGCGGCGGCAAGGGCTGGGCCCAAATGACCGCAATACGCCCATCCCCGGCGGGGGGCGTGGTTATGCGGCGACAGGCTCCGCCCCCCTCACGCTGTAACCCGCCGGCCATTCGGAAGCGCCGGCGGGTTACTAGCACCTGGATCGCCGCTGAGAATAGGTATAATAGGCTTTGTAATGTATACAAAGCCTATTATACAGGCTGCCTCCTGCCCTGGTGGTCCCAGTGTCCGAGGGACCACCAGGGCAGGCTGCAGCCACCCTATGTCGCACCCAAGCACACTGATCTCCCCCCCCCCCTGCCCCCTGATCGCCCACAGCTGTCACTGCTACCCATCAGATTAGACCCCTATCTGCCGCTAGGGCACCCAATCACCCGCCCACACCCTCAGAACGCCCTCAGACCCCAGCCCTGATCACCTCGCCAGTGCATTGCTTGCATCTATTTCCCCCCTCTAATCACTCTTGAGACACCCATCAATCACCTCCTGTCACCACCTGTCACCACCTGTCACCCCCTAGCACACCTACCCACCAGATCAGGCCCTAATTTGCCCCGTGTGGGCTCCTGATCACTCGGCCAAACCCTCAGATCCCCCTCAGACCCCCTTCCGATCACCTTCCCAGTGCATTGATTGCATCTATTTTCCCCTCTAACCACCCCCTGAGACACCCATCAATCACCTCCTGTCACCCCCCTAGCACTCCTATCCATCAGATCAGGCCCAATACAACCTGTCATCTAAGAGGACACCCTGCTTATGACCGGTTCCACAAAATTCGCCCCCTCATAGACCACCTGTTATCAAAATTTGCAGATGCTTATACCCCTGAACAGTCATTTTGAGACATTTGGTTTCCAGACTACTCACGGTTTTGGGCCTGTAAAAATGCCAGGGCAGTATAGGAACCCTACAAGTGACCCCACTTTAGAAAAAGACACCCCAAGGTATTCTGTTAGGTGTATGACGAGTTCATAGAAGATTTTATTTTTTGTCAAAAGTTAGCGGAAATTGATTTTTATTGTATTTTTCACAAAGTGTCATTTTTCACTAACTTGTGACAAAAAATAAAATCTTCTATGAACTCACCATACACCTAACGGAATACCTTGGGGTTTCTTCTTTCTAAAATAGGGTCACTTGTGGGCTTCCTATACTGCCCTGGCATTTTAGGGGGTCACTTGTGGGCCTTCCTATACTGCCCTGGCATTTTAGGGGCCCTAAACCGTGAGGAGGAGTCTAGAAAACAAATGCCTCAAAATGACCTGTGAATAGGACGTTGGGCCCTTTAGCGCACCTAGGCTGCAAAAAAGTGTCACACATGTGGTATTGCCGTACTCAGGAGAAGTAGTTTAATGTGTTTTGGAGTGTATTTTTACACATACCCATGCTGGGTGGGAGAAATCTCTCTGTAAATGGACAATTGTGTGTAAAAAAAAAACAACAAATTTTCATTTACAGAGATATTTCTTTCACCAAGCATGGGTATGTGTAAAAATACACCACACAACACATTATACTACTTCTCCTGAGTACGGCGGTACCACATGCGTGGCACTTTTTTGCACGCTAAGTGCGCTAAGGGGCCCAAAGTCCAATGAGTACCTTTAGGATTTCACAGGTCATTTTGCGACATTTGGTTTCAAGACTACTCCTCACGGTTTAGGGCCCCTAAAATGCCAGGGCAGTATAGGAACCCCACAAATGACCCCATTTTAGAAAGAAGACACCCAAAGGTAGTAAGTTAGGAGTATGGTGAGTTCATAGAAGATTTTATTTTTTGTCACAAGTTGGACTTTGGGCCCCTTAGCGCAGTTAGGGTGCAAAAAAGTGCCACACATGTGGTATCGCCGTATTCAGGAGAAGTAGTATAATGTGTTTTGGGGTGTATTTGTACACATACCCATGCTGAGTGGGAGAAATATCTCTGTAAATGGACAATTGTGTGTAAAAAAAATAAAAAAATTGTCATTTACAGAGATATTTCTCCCACCCAGCATGGATATGTGTAAAAATACACCCCAAAACACATTATACTACTTCTCCTGAGTACGGCAATACCACATGTGTGGCACTTTTTTGCAGCCTAACTGCGCTAAGGGGCCCAAAGTCCAATGAGCACCTTTAGGCTTTACAGGGGTGCTTACAATTAGGCACCCCCCAAAATGCCAGGACAGTGAACACACCCCACTAATGACCCCATTTTGGAAAGTAGACACTTCAAGGTATTCAGAGAGGAGCATAGTGAGTCCGTGGCAGATTTCATTTTTTTTGGTCGCAAGTTAGAAGAAATGGAAACTTTTTTTAATTTATTTTTCTTGTCACAAAGTGTCATTTTCCACTAACCTGTGACAAAAAATAAAATCTTCTATGAACTCACCATGCCTCTCAGTGAATACTTTGGGATGTCTTCTTTCCAAAATGGGGTCATTTGGGCGGTATTTATACTATCCTGGAATTTTAGCACCTCATGAAACATGACAGGTGGTCAGAAAAGTCAGAGATGCTTCAAAATGCGAAAATTCACTTTTGGCATCATAGTTTGTAAACGCTATAGCTTTTACCCAATCCAATAAATATACACTGAATGGTTTTGTTTTTTTTATCAAAGACATGTAGCAGAATAACGTTCGCGCTCAAATGTATAGGAAATGTTACTTTATTTGAAAAATGTCAGCACAGAAAGTTAAAAAAGTCATTTTTTTTGACAAAATTCATGTCTATTTTGATGAATATAAAAAAAAAACTAAAACTCACAGCAGCAATCAAATAGCACCAAAAGAAAGCTGTATTAGTGACAAGAAAAGGAGGTAAAATTCATTTAGGTGGTAGGTTGTATGACCGAGCAACAAACCGTGAAAGCTGCAGTGGTCTGAATGAAGAAAAAGGCTCTGGTCCTTAAGGGGCGAAAAGACTGTGGTCCTCAAGTGGTTAAAGTTTCCCTTGGGGGACCCATGAATTGTAGTTACACCACTGGTCACTCCCCATATTTTACACTGCTTTCCCAGTAGGACATTACAGGCGCACGTTAGAGCAGCCTGTAACTAGAGATGAGCCGAAATTTTCGAAATTTCGAACTGCTTTTATTACGCATGCGAAATTTAACATTACGACCCAAATTCGTAATTTCGTAATTAATTTTCAAATCGTAATTTACAATTTCGTAATCGAAATTTCACTCCCGTAATGACGAATTTCGTGTCTCCAACCGAAATTTTACTTTTTCAAGTTTGTAAGGGTTTCTATCCCTCTAGATGCCTAAAATGAATAGCACAGCCAGCTCTCCTCTCTCTCCTCTCTCTCCTCTCTCTCCTCTCTCTCCTCTCTCTCCTCTCTCTCCTCTCTCTCCTCTCTCTCCTCTCTCTCCAGAGATCTGTAGTATTTCAAAACCATACTCACATTCATGACATGTCCAGGGATCAAACCCAGGCCAACCACATGGAAGACAGCTATGCTCACCACCATACCACCAAACACACACTAAATAGACTGCTAACCTAAATCTTACTTGTAGACAGTCATATGAGACACATGCTGGGTGCAGGGCTTTGTGATTGGACCATGGACCATGCGATAGAGTGAGGTGCAAAAATGAAATCATGCCTAGCAGAGGATGGTTTCACAATGCTAAATGCTAGGCTGGCTGTGGTGCAATTGGTTAGTGCGTCTGGCTGGTAACAGCAAGGTTACAGGTTCGATTCCATCCAGGCATGTCTTTTCCTTTTGCGTTCAACAGTTGTCCAAACAGAGCCAACAGAGCCCCAGATAGCCATGTAGAGTTAGGTCACAGCTAGCCTGGCTGTGGTGCAATCGGTTAGTGTGTCTGGCTGGTAACAGCAAGGTTACAGGTTCGATTCCATCCAGGCATGTCTTTTCCTTTTGAGTTCAACAGTTGTCCAAACACCGAGCACAAAGTTTTGCATGCGTAAAGTTTTACGCACGCAAAATACCCCATGGGGTTCAATGGCGCAGCGCGCGCACGCAAAAGGAAAAGACATGCCTGGATGGAATCAAACCTGTAACCTTGCTGTTACCAGCCAGACACACTAACCAATTGCACCACAGCCAGGCTAGCTGTGACCTAACTCTACATGGCTATCTGGGGCTCTGTTGGCTCTGTTTGGACAACTGTTGAACGCAAAAGGAAAAGACATGCCTGGATGGAATCGAACCTGTAACCTTGCTGTTACCAGCCAGACACACTAACCAATTGCACCACAGCCAGGCTAGCTGTGACCTAACTCTACATGGCTATCTGGGGCTCTGTTGGCTCTGTTTGGACAACTGTTGAACGCAAAAGGAAAAGACATGCCTGGATGGAATTGAACCTGTAACCTTGCTGTTACCAGCCAGACACACTAACCAATTGCACCACAGCCAGCCTAGCATTTAGTACTGTGAAACCATCCTCTGCTAGGCATGATTTCATTTTTGCACCTCACTCTATCGCATGGTCCAATCACAAAGCCCTGCACCCAGCATGTGTCTCATATGACTGTCTACAAGTAAGATTTAGGTTAGCAGTCTATTTAGTGTGTGTTTGGTGGTATGGTGGTGAGCATAGCTGTCTTCCATGTGGTTGGCCTGGGTTTGATCCCTGGACATGTCATGAATGTGAGTATGGTTTTGAAATACTACAAATCTCTGGAGAGAGAGAGAGAGAGAGAGAGAGAGAGAGAGAGAGAGAGAGAGAAGGAGGTTGGTTATTCATTCATTCATTTTAGGCATCTAGAGGGATAGAAACCTTTGCAAACTTTAAAATACTAAATTTCGTAATCGTAATTACGAAAATTTGCGTAATTTGCGAAAATTACGAAATTTCGATTACTGCTAAAATCGTAATTGTAGTAATTTCGCGAAATTTCGGAAATTCGTAATTAGGTCATTACGCTCATCCCTACCTGTAACGCAGCCCAACTCACAGTAATGAAAAATCAATGGGCTGTTCACAGTGCCCACGTTGCGTTACAGTGTAACGCTGCACGTTCAAAGAGAATGTATATGTGGTTTTAGCTGCGTTAGACTGTTTGCACATGCTCAGTAAGGGGAGAGTCGCTATTGTTCTTAGCCACATGGCTAATTAATATTCACTGAACTGTAGTGTTGTCCAGATCATGATCGATTCAGATCTTTGATCCGGATCTTTTTTGTGAGTCGAATCATCCGGATCATTACAATGAAGGATTCGGTTCACAGTGGATGTCTGGAAGAAACAGGAACTGCAGCTTCTGTGCACAAGCACAATCTTCCTGCTGCATCTCTCCCTTCCCCATTCGCACCCTCAATGTGCCTTCATTCTCCTGCACCTCTCACTCTGCTGCACCCCTGCTTCCTGCTTCCCTAGTAAAATGATTCAAAGATTCGGTTCAAAGATCCGGATCTTTTCAATGATCCGATTCAAATCATCCGAATCATTGAAAAGATCCGGACTTCCCAGGATAGCACCAAGAGCCTCATAACTATGACGTCCAACTTCAACTTCAATCTGACGTCCAACTTCAACACCACCATGCGTTGTGTTAGGGGAACGTTATGCGACCTTAACGTCCCCTAAAACGTTAGTGTGAAAGAGGCCTCAACCTAAAGAAAAAATGTATTTTGCTATAGACAACAAAATCTAGGCTTCTTGCGAGAGATTTATAACCAACCACCAGCTCTTCCATAACATCCGCTCCATCCTCCTCGCCCTCTCACACGAGCACCTGACCCTCTAGGTAATAGTTTGCGGTAAACCTCAGCAGTTACTTAATGCATTGATTCCTTTTTATGTTTTCGTGTAAGGCTTGGTACTAGTATTTTTGCTTTTTGCTTCTTTTTTTCCTTCTTGGCCTCCCGGGAACCTCCCTTTTTTTGCTTCTTGTTTCAGTGCTTTCTAATGTTACTCAAATGGATTCCTCGTGTTTCTTGATCTCACTTCTCTCTCTAAGCACTTTCTCTTCATATATTACAATTCCTATAGGAACTTTACGATAGCTGCAAAATGGAACTAATGACTCCTGTATTGTTGTATGTCGTTTGTCTATTGATCAGTATGGGGGGAGGAACAGGGCAGCCTTATTTTAGTTGCTTCTCATAGATCTTGCTTTAATATGGGGTTTTCACACCTTTACAATAGATTATTCTGTGTGCATGGCGTGTGCATGTCTTCCTATAACTCTTGTTCTATTTATTTATGCGTTAAAGAAAAACTCCAAGAATTTTAAGTGCTGCCTCCAGTCTCCAAAGCAGCAAGCAAAAAAAAATAAAAGTTTAAAAACTAGAAATAAATTCTGTTGAAGTCTAGAGCTTGTGATCATGTGAGGTCAGGTATTTCACTTGCGTCTTCCTTTAAAAGGAACCTGAGGTGTGACTCCTATGGAAGCTGCAGAGGACCAGCGCGACAGCCAGGCAATCCGCATAGTTTAAAAGGAAATAAACACGTCAGTCTCCATATCTCTCTCATGTAGGGTAAGGGTTTCCTTTAAAGGTAAGCTTAACTGTGACAAGAAAAAAAAGTTTCACTTACCTGGGGCTTTCCCAAGCCTCCTGCAGCCGTCCTGTGCCTGCGCAGCTCCTCCAGTGTCCTCCGGTCCCCCGCTGCGACTTAGTTTTGTTTTCGGCGACTGCCAGTCGGCTCCCGGCAACGCGTCCCATTGTTTGCCTTCCCCGCTGTGAAGCGCGTCATGTGCAGGCGAAGTACGCTTGCATGACGCGCTTCACAGCGGGGAAGGCGAACAATAGAACGCGTTGCCGGGAGCCGACTGGCAGTCGCCGAAAACAAAACTAAGTCGCAGCGGGGGACCGGAGGACACTGGAGGAGCTGCGAGGGCACAGAACGGCTGCAGGGGGCTTGGGAAAGCCCCAGGTAAGTGAAACTTTTTTTCCAATCCACAGTTAAGGTTCCATTTAAGTACAGCAATGTCTGAATACTGCTAAAGGGGTCCATAGACCTAACGATTTTCCCGACGATATACAGCCAATTCGATAACTGTGATCGAATCGGCTGTGAAATCGTTGCGCAAACCCTGACCGATCGATTTCCATCCGAAATCGATCGTTCCCGTCGATTCCTGTCGATCTGTCCGTGCGGAAGACTTCGCTCGATTGCCGGCTAGTCGGGAGTGCGCCAATAGCGGCGTTCGAATGCCCGACGACCGACGCAATACAGCGGCAATACTTTACCTGATCCGGCCGGCGTGAGTCCCCGGTGTCACCGCTGCTTCTTCTCTGCGCTGGGCTCCGAGTTCGGGAGGTTTCAACCCCTCCTGTCCGGATAGGAAGTTTAAACAGTAGAGCGCCCTCTACTGTTTAAACTTCCCCCGGCAGGAAGTTCAGTGAAGCTGCAGCCCAGAGCGGACAAGAGACAGCGGAGACCGGGGGACTCGTGCCGGCCGGATCAGGTAATGTACGCGGGGGGAGGCGACAGCTTCACAGATTGTGTCGGTTTTATGCTGAAATCGATTCACAATCTGTTTGCAGTAAAGGAAGCCATACAATCCCTCTCTGATCTGATTCGATCAGAGAGGGATCTATCTGTTGGTCGATCTGATGGCAAATCGACCAGTGTATGGCCACCTTAAGAATTTTGGGAAGGGGTGTGTCCTGGGAGCTGCACACTCCCTCTCTTTCAGTGAACCTTGGAAAAAGAGGTGTGTCTCAAGGTGGCCACTAACAGTCCAATTTTTAGCAAAAAATCATTTGCGTGATCAGAAATTCTGATCGGAAGAAAAACTACACCGTCCACGAACCAATCTTTGCTTCCTATCTATCACAACCAACAAGAAAATCCAAATTTTGGTTTAACAAAAATCCAATTGGACGACTATTTTTATAATCTCTCATAATTTATGGTGCCCATCAACTGAGATTATTTACAACCAATCCGATCAGAATTTCTGATCGCTTGAACGATTTTTCACTAGAAATTGGACCATTAGTGGCCATCTTCAGACTGCTAGATTCCCAGAGCATTTTAGAGGAACGTGACAGTCCACACAACAACACAGTGTATAGCCTTTCATCCCATGACTTTAGATTGAACATTTTTTTTTTATGTGATGTTCAGGAGATTAGGATAGCAAAGCAGTACTTCATAAAATAAAATCATGTGACTACATTTACAAACTGTATAACTGAGACCCACTACAGGTGGTTTGTGGAATCGCAAAGCACCCATGATTTGCTAAATTGCAGAAGTGCTGTGATTTCCCAGAGTGATCGCAATTTGGCTACTGTAGTCACTGATGCAAGCAGCATTTTGTGATCGCAGAACGCTGCTAGTGAGACCACCCCCATAGGGATCCACTGGCATTGCGCTTTGACGATTGCCAACGATCGGCAAGCAATTCCAAAGCTCTCCTAACAACCATAAAGCTGTAATCCTCTTTGAATAGGCAACTTTCAGGCTGGGTGCACACATAGCAGAAATGCTAGCGTTGTGGAAAACGCTGCGTTTTTGCATCTAATGAAAGTCTATGGGCCACAGGAAAAAACGCATATTATTATTATTATTATTATTATTTAGTATTTATATAGCGCCGACATATTACGCAGCGCTGTACAGTGTATATATATATCTTGTCACTAACTGTCCCTCAAAGGAGCTCACAATCTAATCCCTACCATTGCCATATGTCTATATTATGTAGTGTAAGTACTGTAGTCTAGGGCCAATTTTTTAGGGGGAGCCAATTAACTTATCCGTATATTTTTGTAATGTGGGAGGAAACTGGAGTGCCTGGAGGAAACCCACACAGACACGGAGAGAACATACAAACTCTTTGCAGATAGTGCCCTGGCTGGGATTCGAACCAGGGACCCAGCGCTGCAAGGCGAGAGAGCTAACCACTACGCCACCGTGCTGCCCGCATATGCGTTTTTATATGCGTTTTTATATGCGTTTTCTCCCCTAATTTATTTTTTACTGTATTTTCGCTTCCTGTTGTCTTCCAAGTGATTTGCATAAATGGAAATATAAAAACGCATGGAAAATACATACAAAACGCATATGCGTTTTGTATATGCGAACCGCGAACTCATTAAAATGCATGAAAACGCACACAACATTAACATAAAGCTTGACATAAAGCGCAGCATCCACACAAAAGAAGTTCCCTGAAAAAACGCACCACTCCCCAAAAAATTTTATTCAAAAAATTATATTAAAAACACATGAAGTGTAGCCACATGAAGGGTAGCAATATTGTTCACATGGCTACCCTTCATGTGTTTTTAAGTGTTTTTTGAATAAAGATGATTTAGTACCCTTAAAGGGAAGGTTCAGGGAGTGTATAAAAAAAAATCCAAATCCACTTACCTGGGGCTTCCTCCAGCCCGTGGCAGGCAGGACGTGCCCTCGGCGCCCCTCCGCAGGCTCCCGGTGGCAGGCCCGACCTGGCCAGGCCGGCTTCCAGGTCGGGCTTCTTCTGCGCTCCAATCTGCGTCTCACTGGTGCATGCTGACGTCATCGGACGTCCTCAGGGCTGTACTGCGCAGGCCCAGGTCGGGTCGGCCACCAGAGACTTCCGTGAGCCTGCGGAGCGTTGCCAAGGGCACATCCTGCCTGCCACGGGCTGGAGGAAGCCCCAGGTAAGTGGATTTGGATTTTTAATTTTTTTTTACATTCCCTGAACCTTCCTTTAAAAAATTTTTGGGAGTTGTGTGTTTTTTCAGGGAACTTCTTTTGTGTGCTTTGTGATTACTGTTACTTTGTTCCTTTCTGCACACTCCTTGACATTATTCCATATTGCATGGTTTGGTTGATGGTGCTTGCCCACCCTTATATGATTATAAAGCGCAGCATTTCACGCTATGTCGTGTGTGAACCCAGCCTCAGAGTAGGAACACTCTAGGCAGAATCGCATATGCATTTTCCATAGCACATAGTGGAAACCGCATATGTGATTCTGTCTAGTGTGTCCTTAATAGACTTGATTAATGAATTGCAAATGTTCCTGAGCTGATGCTAATTGTGTTGCAATTTGTTTTTAGTCTTGAGCCTTGTACACACTTTCAATTTTGATTGGCCAATTTTACCCCCTCCATGCAGAAAAGGATTAAGATGAAATGGGGCCCTGGCAAGATAGCAGTTTTGTGCACCGCTGATGGTCACCTGGCTTTTTTTTTAGTGAGATTTGGTGGGGGATACCATCCATCAGGCCCCGAAACTCTCTCCAAGCCCTAGGCAAGTCCCTAGGAGCCTTTTGGATTATCCGGCTCCGCCTCCATGTAGTATGAAGGTCAACAGATTTTGAATACTATGAGCAGATTGTGCAGGTAAACTCTCCTACTACTACCTGGACAGGTAGCGGACAGGCTCAGTGACACTGTGCGCGCTCACGTAGGTAGGTGGGTGCACAGTGAACCACAGGTAGGTATATGCAGTGGTGGGTATTACAATGTGCACCTGTCACACACACAGGTAGTGACTGAATGTGCTGGGCCTGGCAGTGGCACACACAGTAGGAATTACCAAGGATGTCTATGCAACACAAGTGTCAGTGGGACACATACAAAAAAAAATAGATCACAAGAACAAGATTAGCTCTCAAAAGAGCTGTTGAGGGGTGCTTTTTTAGCAATAACAATCAGCCAGGAGCAAGCTAACAAGCCTACAAGAGCCTAACTAATCTTTCCCTATGAGAGTCTGCAGCAGCTCTCCCTTCTCTAATTACTGCAGGCACACGAGTGAGTCCAATGCCTGACGCTGCCTGCCTTTTATAAGGGGGGAGTGGCTCCAGGAGGGAGTGTAACCTGATTGGCTACAATGTGCCTGCTGACTGTGATGTAGAGGGTCAAAGTTTACCCTCATGATGCACTATGGGGGCGAACCGCGGAAGTTCGCCTGGAACCGTTCACCAGCGAACCGTTCGGGCCATCTCTACTCTGCATCGGGGGATCTTAAAGATCCAATCCGCCGTGATGGTTGTTATCGCCGCGCGATGCTGTGTGATGGTCGCGTGGTTGTGTGCCGGTACCCACATCCCGATATCACAGAAACGACCGCTCAGTGCTAAAAAAAAATCACCAGTGATCAGGAAAATCGTCGGTAAAATCGTGACATGGATACTTAGCTTTACTCTCTACATGTCAGACAGTGAGAGGAAGGCTGCGACCGGCTTTTCCTAAAACGCAACTCAAATGTAATGCAGACACTATTTAATCCAAGCACCCTAATAAGCCCAGTTATGGAGAGAGTCATCTGCTCTTCCTACACAACCTCTTGTGTTCTTTACAGTCAGACGCTATGTGAACTCGGAATTTCCACCTACTACATATGAGATCTGCAGATTGCCCTGGGGGAACAAATCTACGCCATAAATCTTCCCATTCCTCTTCCTTTACTACCCTTTCCTGCGGAGAAATGTCAGCTCGCTGTACCAACACCCTAGCGCCAATAAAAAAAAAGTGCAGAGAGAACGGACGGGGAGGGGAACCAGCAAAAGAGAATGGATAGATTCCGAACATCTGCAGATGTTTTTAAATCATTTATTAAAACCTTCACAACAAATGTAGCATTCCGCGGAAGGCGCTCCATATTTCACCGGTCACAGGCTGAGTCTTACTAGCTCTGATTTTTAGTGGATTATTGGAGGTGAGCCAGGGGGCAATGACTTTGAGGCATGCACAGCCTCCCAAATTAGATTTCCCTTGCGAACGGTCCCTGTCTGTGCCATGGCTGATAGATGTCCGCACCACAAGTGACTTGGCAGAACACAAAACTCCACTCCTTCAAGGGGCCCTGCTCTGCCACCTGGGTCTTAAAATGGTAAAAAATCTCTCCACTTTGCTGGCACGACAATAGCGGTGGGGCGGCCATTATTTTTGGGGCTGTCAGGCACAAAGATCATCAGCGCCCTTTAATCCGGGAGATCTGATGAAACAGGTGATAACGGCACGGCCGTTATTAATGGCGCCGGCCCTTTCGCTATTGTTGGTCTCGATGATGCGATCTGGAGAACGGAAGTCATTCCATCATACGGATTGTTGCACTGGTTATCAGTAACTGCCCAGCTACGGTAGGATTTCTCGGTGTCGCAAGTAGGAATAGCCATCATAGCAAACAATGCAGCTGCTATGGGGTGCAGAGGCGGTGTGGGGGCCATGTGTGAAATCTGTGGCTCCGCCCATGCGTTATTTGAAGACTCTCAAGCACAGGGATCAGTTAAAGCGAACTGGAGCCCTAGGCCAGTTAATAGCCTGGGTTTATTTGGCTTGCCAAAGGAATGAGAAGGTGGCAATCAGCAGGGCTGCATTTAAGACAAGGCCACATAGGTCATGGCCTAGGGCACCACAGGATCAAGGGCGGGTGGACAGCAGGCTATGCTAGGGGAAAGAGAAGGTCACCTGGCTACCTATTCTGGAGGGAGGGGGGTCATTAGGCTATCTATGTGGAAAGGATAGAAGAGTCATCTGGCTTCTTATACTAGAGGGAACTGTCAATGGGCTACCTATACTGGAGGGGGGGTTGGGGTCATCTGGCCTGGCTACCTATACTGAAGGGGGATGGCTGCTGACAGTGGCCTTGGGCAATAAAGAGTATAAATCAGGTCTCCTGAATACCCTGCCAGGCCCTAGGCATATGCCTAGATTGCCTTGTAGATGATCTGGCTCTGGTTAAGTGGTGGAGCTCGGAGCAGGGTACATGATGTATGCATTTTGGAGACTGGAAAAATCACAAACACAGAGCCTGCAGGATAGCTGTGCTGAGTGCAGCAAGCATCTCACTTGAACATGCTAAATAAACATATACTGTAGTTAAACATGGCGGCACCCAGGGAGATTAAATCATTAAACCCTTAAAGAGAATCTGTATTGTTAAAGAGACTCTGTAACAATTTTTTCAGCCTTAGTTCTTCTATCCTATAAGTTCCTATGCCTGTTCTAATCTGCTCTGGCTTACTGCAGTCTTTCCTAACTGCACTGTCTCTGTAATAAATCAATGAATCTTTCCTCTGTCCTGTTTGTCGGGCTAAAGCTTGATTGTGTGGAATGTGCAGGGCTGCTTGTGATTGGTAGAAGCGATACACACCCTCTGCAGGCCCCCTGCATACTCTGAATGACTCATACACTATGCTTAGCTGAGCCTATTAGAAGCTGGTTAGTTTGTTTGTAAACACTGCCTAAAAATGTTAATTACAAGCCAGGATTGCAGCAGAGAGTGGCAGAAACAGCACAGAGGGGCACAGGAGAAAATAATGAATAGAATGGTATGCTTTTTATTGTAAGAATATTAGAGTACAGATTCTCTTTAAAATCACAAAAAAAGTAAACATACCAGTGCATTAGGGGACATCTCCTATTACCCTCAGTCACAATTTCGCTGCTCCCCGTCGCATTAAAAGTGGTTAAAAACAGTTTTAAAAAGTTTGTTTATAAACAAACAAAATGGCCACCAAAACAGGAAGTAGGTTGATGTACAGTATGTCCACACATAGAAAATGCATCCATACACAAGCAGGCTGTATACAGCCTTCCTTTTGAATCTCAAGAGATCATTTGTGTGTTTCTTTCCCCCTGCATCTCTCATGCACTGAAGTTTCAGGCTGCTCTTTTCTTCCTGCAAACAGCTTTGCCCTTGTCTGTAATTCCTCACTATGTGAAAGCCCAGCTAGCTCAGAGGACGATTTATCCAGCTTGTAAAAGATAAGAGAGAAGAGAGAAGCTGCTCTAATCTAAATAACGCACAGGCAGTGTGCATAGAGGGGCCTGAAAGGGGGAGTTCATAGCAGAACCACAACACTGAAGAACTTGGCAGCCTTCCAGACACAGGCGGACAAGTCTGACAAGAGAGAGATAAGTTGATTTATTACAGAGACTGTGATAGTACAAAATGCTGCAGTAAGCCAGAACACATTAGAATAGCTTTTGGAACTTGTAGGATGATAAAAAAACAGGATGCAATTTTTGTTACGGAGTCTCTTTAAGAGGAACTTTAGCAACAAGAGGAAAAAGAGAAATCAATACATTGCAAAGTGTGAAGTTAAAAAAAATAGATGAGAGATAAAAAAAATTATATTGCCCATGTAATTTGTTCATATTGTTTCATCCACAATCAGCCTGCATGTCATCATCTTTACTACTGGCAGACATGAAAAACATACAGCACCAACTGCCTTTATCTATAACCACACCCACTAACATTGCGATAGGTGCGATTTTCATGCTGCATTTATTTGCATTCAAAATTTGCATAAGCCTCTATCAACCCGGTGGCCTCTCACTGACAATCCTTAGGCCTCTTTTCCATGGACAGTTGAACTGTGTGTTCAGCAAGCAGTTACCATGCAACGGTGAGCAGTTACCAGGCAGCAGTGAGCAGTTACCAGGTAGCAGTGAGCAGTTGTGAGAGTTAGTACGCGGTATTCCTCATCTGGCATTGGGCCAAGCAGGAAATGATGCGCACATGCTGTCACTTCCTGTTCCTGTTTCGGGGTATGCAGAAGTAAAATAATGTACAAATACACTTTCGCGCATGCGCTCCACGACGTCACGTCAGTAATTTTATTAAATCTCCGCGTTTCCATAGACTAACATGACTTCTGGGGTGACGCAGATTTCTGCAGAAGACACGCGGGAACATAGTTCTGGACCAGCATCGGTGATGTGGTGAAAACGTTGCCTGCATCGCCCCGTACCCGTAGCAGTATGAAAAACTCCATACACTTTCATTGCCCAGCGGTGGGGTGCGGTAGAATTACTGCACCGTCCTGGTGTGAAAGGGCTTTTAGTCTTGCCAGCTGATCTCTGTGGGATGTTTGTTTACTGATAGTTCTATGCACAGGGAGAAGGGAGAAGATACTGGTTGCTTGGCAGTTGGAAACACAATGCAACGTGGTTCACGGACAGCAAACTGTCAGGGTCCTGGCCCTGACATCACACTGTGGGAGGGGTTTCACCACAATATAAGAAGTACGGATGTCCCTGATGATCTATTTGAGAAAAGGAAAATATTTCTCATGGAAATGGCGGAGAAGAGACGTGGCTAAGGTTTTCAGCACCCAGGGACAGAAACAGTATTTGCGCTTCCCTCTGGCCAAAATGGGTGTAGCCACACTTCAGAATGTGGGCGTGGTCATGGATGGAGTCATATGTACAAATGCTGTTTAGATAGCCAGATGTGCCCCCTTCCTACCATAGATAGCCATTTGTGCTCCCCTTTCCCCCAATTAGATAGCCAAATGTGTCCCCTTCCCCCATTCAGATAGCCAGATGTGCCTCCCATTAAATAGCCAAATGTGCCCCCCTTTAGATAACCAGATGTGCCCCCTTCTCCCCATTTAAATAGTTAGATGTGTCCCCCCTTTAGATAGCCAGATGTGCCCCGCTTTCTTTGCTACTGCTAACACTTCAGGCATCCTGAAATCTGCCTCTCACACATGAGGGGGTGCAAGGGTCATGCTGAGTGCCATTTAAGTGCTGCGCCCAGGGACATATGTCCCTCCTCGCCACCCCATAGCTACGCCTTTTGTATCAGCTATTGATTGGGATGAAGTTAAATCCTAGGTTAAAGTTCTTCTTGAGGCCGGCTTCACATTGCAGATTGGCAATGCGGTGTGGCCTCCACAAACAGGCCTTCGGGGATTACCGCGTTAGCACGTGGTAATCCCCGTCTGGCATCCAGCTCTGGCATCTGGCCAAACAGGAAGTGACGCTCACTTCCTGTTCAGAAAACGATGACGTGCGTGGAAGCGTATTCCTAAAATACGCCTCCACGCATGCGCAATGTAGATAACTGCGGTGGTTTTTAAAATGTACATGCGTTACCGTAGACTTACATGACCTCTGGGCCGATGCAGATCACCGCAGGTCACTGCAGGAGGCGCGTGATAACATAAGTATTGAAGCGCAATAGATAGAGCACTTCTGGCACAGCGTACCGCAAAGTGGAGAGTGTGAACTCCCCCAATAGATTAGCATTAGGCTGCAGTGGGGTGCGGTAAATTTACCGCACCACCTTGTTGTAAAAGGGCCCTTACGGCTTGCTTTTCAGTTAAATAACAGCGGCAGGCAGGGACAGCAGGAAAGATCTGGACCGGTGTAGCGGGTGTCGCTCGGTCCCCACACCCTCCTTCATCTCAGAGCAGCTTGAGGTCCGCATGTAGCCAAGTTCTTCTGGGAACGTGTCTGCCCGGTATCTCCCGGCCGGTGCTGCACGCGAGCCAAGAGCGCTACAACATTCAATGCATGAGACACGCAGGCGGCATCCCAGAATCAATGCCCGTCTTATCCCGACGCCTCAGTCCACAATTCCCTCCTGTCCCCTTCACAGATCCGTCAGCGGGGACCTGTGCACGCTAATGCCGCCCTCTCTGTAAACAGAAATAAATAAATAAGGGGACATATCGCCACGTTCCCTCCTATCTGTTTATTATGATTACACCACGAGCGCAGTTGAAAGAATCGTGGAGGAATTCCATTATCTAATTACATAAAACTTTGCGGGTTCCCATGGAACTCATTCTGCCACGATGAAAAGCAGACAGCTCGGAAACAAATTTCCTGTGCGCTGAAGATAAGGTTCCACTTTTAATGTGTTCTCAATTTATTAGATCCGGCAGAATGAGAGCTTTCAATTAATAAACATGATTAGATGTTTACTCCATTCATCCAGCACACATACTGTACAAATACTCGCTATTCCCCAACTGCCTTCGTTACGCAGGCCCTATCCGCAATCTCTTCCCTAAAAAAAAAGAAACAAATAACTTTTGAGTATGCTGTAAGGAAGACGTGGTTGACAGGAGTTTTCGGGCCGTGTGTGGACCTCAAAAGCCTTCTTAGTAGCCTTCGATGAGACGCAGAGAGGGAACATATTGTCATCTCCTTACTCTGAAGATCCAATAGCCGTAAACACTACGTGTTTTTGTCTTATGTCACTGCTAAGCAGTGGATCACAGCGGTCACTCTTCTGGTGGGGCAACCTGCATTTTAGAACCAAAACTCACCGTTCTTATCGGGCCGAGGCAGAGGTGAGAGAGGCTCCTGCCTCAGGGTGCAGTGTAGGAGGGGGCGAACAACTCACTCAGCTATCATTCCCCTATTTTGCTTGAAGCAGAGAGAAACAAGAAAAGGGGATACATGCCAGTGACTGCAAGCCAGATAATTAGAGATTAAGATGTTGGGGGGGGGGGCCTGGGGGCGTGTCTTTGTCTAATATCAATCAGTGTGTGATGGCTGGGGTGGGAGGGATGGAGGGGCCTCTTAGTGTAATATCAATCAGTGTGTGACGGCTGGGGTGGGAGGGATGGGGGAGGGGCCTCTTAGTGTAATAGCAATCAGTGTGGGATGGCTGGGGTGGGAGGGATGGAGGGGCCTCTTAGTGTAATATCAATCAGTGTGTGACGGCTGGGGTGGGAGGGATGGAGGGGCGCACTTTGATGTCTCAGCCTTGGGTGCTGAAGGACCTAATCATATCAGTTTTATCAGCTCTGGTTCTTATCAGTGGCATAACAATTACAATTCCTGGGGCCCCCTTCAGCAAAACTTTGATGCCCCCCCAATGCACACCCCTTCCCTTGCCTACTCTTGGTGACCTTAACAGCCTGGGGGCCCATCTCACAAGGCTCATACCACAAGTGTGTCCATCCTGATCTTCACTCGCATAACAAGTGTAGCCACAAACACCTGATCTGAAGTATAGTCTCCTGTATCGGAGGAAGGGAAGGTTAGTAGAGTACCCCCCTCCTGATCTAGGCCTCCGATCGCAGGGGATGCTCCCCACTAGTTACCCCCCTGGTCTTTATCTCTTCAGCTGTCCCCCCTTTGTGTTGACAAGTGGTCCTCTACCTAGAGACAGGTTCTGTTCCAGGACAACTATTGTCGCCCATCAGGGATCAGGAAACAATCCCTTAGGCAACAAACTGATGCTGTACAGACACTTCTCTAGGATTCAGGCTAGCGACACGATCTGTTGCTATGGAGTGACGACGATCGGCGCATGCTCGGTTGGCGGGTGTACATGTTGGATCCTTAGAGAAAATCTGTAAGAAAAAATATCCCCTGGGGGATACTTACCTCAAGAAGGGGAAGCCTCTGGAACCAAATGAGGCTTGAGGCTTCCCCGTGTCCTCTTCATCCTCCGGAATCCAGCGTTGGCAGCCCACGAACACCGGCAAGGTAAATATTTACCAACCAAGATCCAGCGCAGGCACAGTAGCGGCTCTCCGCTCTGGCACCAGTGGAAATAGCCGAGCCCGATTGGGTCCTGCACAGTAGAACAGACCTGAACGCGCTTTGCTATTTCCGCCTGAGCAGGCATGGTCGGAATAGCCGATTTCCGTTTCCGGCACAATTCCGCATTCCGACATATAGAAATTCCGTTACCGTTCCATTCCGACGGTATACCGGGTCAGTTCCGCGCAATTCCGATTTACACGGAATTCCGTCGGAAAAATTTTAAAATCTCTCTCTCTCCATCTCCATCCATCCATCCATCCATCCATCTCATGCAGTAGGGAATTGCAGATTTTCAAAACAGCTTATATACCATAGCTGGGATTTGAACCCAGAACCTAGTGTGTAGTAGGTATCTGTCTTACCCTCTAGACCATGACCCACACTACATGCTAAAGCTGCCGGTAGCATAAACCATACTTCCATTATGATCAATTCGATAGAAAAAGTAGCATGATTAAGGATTTGTACTTTTTGAAAAGCATGCTTATATACCATAGCTGGGATTTGAACCCAGGACCTAGTGTGTAGTAGGTATCTGTCTTACCCTCTAGACCATGAACCACACTGCATGGAAGTAGGTATCTGTCTTACCCACTAGTAAGGCTGAGGCTGGAGAGGCTGCAGCCTCAGGGCGCAGTGTAGGAGGGGGTGCACAATTCATTCAGCTGTCATTCCCAATTGTGTTTGAAGCAGAAAGAAATAAGAAAAGGTGATACATGGCAGCGACAGCAAGCCAGATAAGTAGAGATTAAGGTGTTGGGGGTGGGGGGGGGGCCTGGGGCACCTCTTAGTGTAATAGCAATCAGTGTGTGACAGCTGGGGTGGGAGGGATGGGGGGGCGCACTTTGCTGTCTCAGCCTTGGGTGCTGAAGGACCTTGTCCCACCTCTGACCACACTACATGCTAAAGCCTGGCCCTGAGTGTGGTTGATGGTCTAGAGCAGTGGTCCTCAAACTAAGGCCCGCGGGCCTAATGTGGCCCCCTAAGGCTTTCTTACCGGCCCCCCACACAGAAAATGTATTGCTTATAAATGCAGTCAGCTACATCTTTAAATATTGGTGGTCCACATATGGAATAGCAGTGCAGCACCCCCCATCCACATGGAAGCCAGAAAGCAGAAATTTTGCTGGTTTCCAATCAAATTCCACATCAGGTGACACTGCTGTCCAATTGGCTTGCAGATTGTCACCTGGGTATGCTTCACTGTCTGGTCCGCAAAGACTTCTACATCATTTTATGTTTACTCCGGCCCACCAGCGGTCTGAAGTATGTTGACCCGGCCCTCAACCCAAAATGTTTGGGGACCCCTGGTCTAGAGGGTAAGACAGATACCTACTACACACTAGGTTCTGGGTTCAAATCCCAGCTATGGTATATAAATAAGCATGCTTTTCAAAAAGTACAAATCCTTAATCATGCTACTTTTTCTATCGAATTGATCATAATGGAAGTATGGTTTATGCTACCGGCAGCTTTAGCATGTAGTGTGGGTCATGGTCTAGAGGGTAAGACAGATACCTACTACACACTAGGTTCTGGGTTCAAATCCCAGCTATGGTATATAAATAAGCATGCTTTTCAAAAAGTACAAATCCTTAATCATGCTACTTTTTCTATCGAATTGATCATAATGGAAGTATGGTTTATGCTACCGGCAGCTTTAGCATGTAGTGTGGGTCATGGTCTAGAGGGTAAGACAGATACCTACTACACACTAGGTTCTGGGTTCAAATCCCAGCTATGGTATATAAATAAGCATGCTTTTCAAAAAGTACAAATCCTTAATCATGCTACTTTTTCTATCGAATTGATCATAATGGAAGTATGGTTTATGCTACCGGCAGCTTTAGCATGTAGTGTGGGTCATGGTCTAGAGGGTAAGACAGATACCTACTACACACTAGGTTCTGGGTTCAAATCCCAGCTATGGTATATAAATAAGCATGCTTTTCAAAAAGTACAAATCCTTAATCATGCTACTTTTTCTATCGAATTGATCATAATGGAAGTATGGTTTATGCTACCGGCAGCTTTAGCATGTAGTGTGGGTCATGGTCTAGAGGGTAAGACAGATACCTACTACACACTAGGTTCTGGGTTCAAATCCCAGCTATGGTATATAAATAAGCATGCTTTTCAAAAAGTACAAATCCTTAATCATGCTACTTTTTCTATCGAATTGATCATAATGGAAGTATGGTTTATGCTACCGGCAGCTTTAGCATGTAGTGTGGGTCATGGTCTAGAGGGTAAGACAGATACCTACTACACACTAGGTTCTGGGTTCAAATCCCAGCTATGGTATATAAATAAGCATGCTTTTCAAAAAGTACAAATCCTTAATCATGCTACTTTTTCTATCGAATTGATCATAATGGAAGTATGGTTTATGCTACCGGCAGCTTTAGCATGTAGTGTGGGTCATGGTCTAGAGGGTAAGACAGATACCTACTACACACTAGGTTCTGGGTTCAAATCCCAGCTATGGTATATAAATAAGCATGCTTTTCAAAAAGTACAAATCCTTAATCATGCTTCTTTTGCTATCGAATTGATCATAATGGAAGTATGGTTTATGCTACCGGCAGCTTTAGCATGTAGTGTGGGTCATGGTCTAGAGGGTAAGACAGATACCTACTACACACTAGGTTCTGGGTTCAAATCCCAGCTATGGTATATAAATAAGCATGCTTTTCAAAAAGTAAAAATCCTTAATCATGCTACTTTTTCTATCGAATTGATCATAATGGAAGTATGGTTTATGCTACCGGCAGCTTTAGCATGTCGTGTGGGTCATGGTCTAGAGGGTAAGACAGATACCTACTACACACTAGGTTCTGGGTTCAAATCCCAGCTATGGTATATACATAAGCATGCTTTTCAAAAAGTACAAATGCTTAATCATGCTACTTTTTCTATCGAATTGATCATAATGGAAGTATGGTTTATGCTACCGGCAGCTTTAGCATGTAGTGTGGGTTATGGTCTAGAGGGTAAGACAGATACCTACTACACACTAGGTTCTGGGTTCAAATCCCAGCTATGGTATATAAATAAGCATGCTTTTCAAAAAGTACAAATCCTTAATCATGCTACTTTTTCTATCGAATTGATCATAATGGAAGTATGGTTTATGCTACCGGCAGCTTTAGCATGTAGTGTGGGTCATGGTCTAGAGGGTAAGACAGATACCTACTACACACTAGGTTCTGGGTTCAAATCCCAGCTATGGTATATAAATAAGCATGCTTTTCAAAAAGTACAAATCCTTAATCATGCTACTTTTTCTATCGAATTGATCATAATGGAAGTATGGTTTATGCTACCGGCAGCTTTAGCATGTAGTGTGGGTCATGGTCTAGAGGGTAAGACAGATACCTACTACACACTAGGTTCTGGGTTCAAATCCCAGCTATGGTATATAAATAAGCATGCTTTTCAAAAAGTACAAATCCTTAATCATGCTACTTTTTCTATCGAATTGATCATAATGGAAGTATGGTTTATGCTACCGGCAGCTTTAGCATGTAGTGTGGGTCATGGTCTAGAGGGTAAGACAGATACCTACTACACACTAGGTTCTGGGTTCAAATCCCAGCTATGGTATATAAATAAGCATGCTTTTCAAAAAGTACAAATCCTTAATCATGCTACTTTTTCTATCGAATTGATCATAATGGAAGTATGGTTTATGCTACCGGCAGCTTTAGCATGTAGTGTGGGTCATGGTCTAGAGGGTAAGACAGATACCTACTACACACTAGGTTCTGGGTTCAAATCCCAGCTATGGTATATAAATAAGCATGCTTTTCAAAAAGTACAAATCCTTAATCATGCTACTTTTTCTATCGAATTGATCATAATGGAAGTATGGTTTATGCTACCGGCAGCTTTAGCATGTAGTGTGGGTCATGGTCTAGAGGGTAAGACAGATACCTACTACACACTAGGTTCTGGGTTCAAATCCCAGCTATGGTATATAAATAAGCATGCTTTTCAAAAAGTACAAATCCTTAATCATGCTACTTTTTCTATCGAATTGATCATAATGGAAGTATGGTTTATGCTACCGGCAGCTTTAGCATGTAGTGTGGGTCATGGTCTAGAGGGTAAGACAGATACCTACTACACACTAGGTTCTGGGTTCAAATCCCAGCTATGGTATATAAATAAGCATGCTTTTCAAAAAGTACAAATCCTTAATCATGCTACTTTTTCTATCGAATTGATCATAATGGAAGTATGGTTTATGCTACCGGCAGCTTTAGCATGTAGTGTGGGTCATGGTCTAGAGGGTAAGACAGATACCTACTACACACTAGGTTCTGGGTTCAAATCCCAGCTATGGTATATAAATAAGCATGCTTTTCAAAAAGTACAAATCCTTAATCATGCTACTTTTTCTATCGAATTGATCATAATGGAAGTATGGTTTATGCTACCGGCAGCTTTAGCATGTAGTGTGGGTCATGGTCTAGAGGGTAAGACAGATACCTACTACACACTAGGTTCTGGGTTCAAATCCCAGCTATGGTATATAAATAAGCATGCTTTTCAAAAAGTACAAATCCTTAATCATGCTACTTTTTCTATCGAATTGATCATAATGGAAGTATGGTTTATGCTACCGGCAGCTTTAGCATGTAGTGTGGGTCATGGTCTAGAGGGTAAGACAGATACCTACTACACACTAGGTTCTGGGTTCAAATCCCAGCTATGGTATATAAATAAGCATGCTTTTCAAAAAGTACAAATCCTTAATCATGCTACTTTTTCTATCGAATTGATCATAATGGAAGTATGGTTTATGCTACCGGCAGCTTTAGCATGTAGTGTGGGTCATGGTCTAGAGGGTAAGACAGATACCTACTACACACTAGGTTCTGGGTTCAAATCCCAGCTATGGTATATAAATAAGCATGCTTTTCAAAAAGTACAAATCCTTAATCATGCTACTTTTTCTATCGAATTGATCATAATGGAAGTATGGTTTATGCTACCGGCAGCTTTAGCATGTAGTGTGGGTCATGGTCTAGAGGGTAAGACAGATACCTACTACACACTAGGTTCTGGGTTCAAATCCCAGCTATGGTATATAAATAAGCATGCTTTTCAAAAAGTACAAATCCTTAATCATGCTACTTTTTCTATCGAATTGATCATAATGGAAGTATGGTTTATGCTACCGGCAGCTTTAGCATGTAGTGTGGGTCATGGTCTAGAGGGTAAGACAGATACCTACTACACACTAGGTTCTGGGTTCAAATCCCAGCTATGGTATATAAATAAGCATGCTTTTCAAAAAGTACAAATCCTTAATCATGCTACTTTTTCTATCGAATTGATCATAATGGAAGTATGGTTTATGCTACCGGCAGCTTTAGCATGTAGTGTGGGTCATGGTCTAGAGGGTAAGACAGATACCTACTACACACTAGGTTCTGGGTTCAAATCCCAGCTATGGTATATAAATAAGCATGCTTTTCAAAAAGTACAAATCCTTAATCATGCTACTTTTTCTATCGAATTGATCATAATGGAAGTATGGTTTATGCTACCGGCAGCTTTAGCATGTAGTGTGGGTCATGGTCTAGAGGGTAAGACAGATACCTACTACACACTAGGTTCTGGGTTCAAATCCCAGCTATGGTATATAAATAAGCATGCTTTTCAAAAAGTACAAATCCTTAATCATGCTACTTTTTCTATCGAATTGATCATAATGGAAGTATGGTTTATGCTACCGGCAGCTTTAGCATGTAGTGTGGGTCATGGTCTAGAGGGTAAGACAGATACCTACTACACACTAGGTTCTGGGTTCAAATCCCAGCTATGGTATATAAATAAGCATGCTTTTCAAAAAGTACAAATCCTTAATCATGCTACTTTTTCTATCGAATTGATCATAATGGAAGTATGGTTTATGCTACCGGCAGCTTTAGCATGTAGTGTGGGTCATGGTCTAGAGGGTAAGACAGATACCTACTACACACTAGGTTCTGGGTTCAAATCCCAGCTATGGTATATAAATAAGCATGCTTTTCAAAAAGTACAAATCCTTAATCATGCTACTTTTTCTATCGAATTGATCATAATGGAAGTATGGTTTATGCTACCGGCAGCTTTAGCATGTAGTGTGGGTCATGGTCTAGAGGGTAAGACAGATACCTACTACACACTAGGTTCTGGGTTCAAATCCCAGCTATGGTATATAAATAAGCATGCTTTTCAAAAAGTACAAATCCTTAATCATGCTACTTTTTCTATCGAATTGATCATAATGGAAGTATGGTTTATGCTACCGGCAGCTTTAGCATGTAGTGTGGGTCATGGTCTAGAGGGTAAGACAGATACCTACTACACACTAGGTTCTGGGTTCAAATCCCAGCTATGGTATATAAATAAGCATGCTTTTCAAAAAGTACAAATCCTTAATCATGCTACTTTTTCTATCGAATTGATCATAATGGAAGTATGGTTTATGCTACCGGCAGCTTTAGCATGTAGTGTGGGTCATGGTCTAGAGGGTAAGACAGATACCTACTACACACTAGGTTCTGGGTTCAAATCCCAGCTATGGTATATAAATAAGCATGCTTTTCAAAAAGTACAAATCCTTAATCATGCTACTTTTTCTATCGAATTGATCATAATGGAAGTATGGTTTATGCTACCGGCAGCTTTAGCATGTAGTGTGGGTCATGGTCTAGAGGGTAAGACAGATACCTACTACACACTAGGTTCTGGGTTCAAATCCCAGCTATGGTATATAAATAAGCATGCTTTTCAAAAAGTACAAATCCTTAATCATGCTACTTTTTCTATCGAATTGATCATAATGGAAGTATGGTTTATGCTACCGGCAGCTTTAGCATGTAGTGTGGGTCATGGTCTAGAGGGTAAGACAGATACCTACTACACACTAGGTTCTGGGTTCAAATCCCAGCTATGGTATATAAATAAGCATGCTTTTCAAAAAGTACAAATCCTTAATCATGCTACTTTTTCTATCGAATTGATCATAATGGAAGTATGGTTTATGCTACCGGCAGCTTTAGCATGTAGTGTGGGTCATGGTCTAGAGGGTAAGACAGATACCTACTACACACTAGGTTCTGGGTTCAAATCCCAGCTATGGTATATAAATAAGCATGCTTTTCAAAAAGTACAAATCCTTAATCATGCTACTTTTTCTATCGAATTGATCATAATGGAAGTATGGTTTATGCTACCGGCAGCTTTAGCATGTAGTGTGGGTCATGGTCTAGAGGGTAAGACAGATACCTACTACACACTAGGTTCTGGGTTCAAATCCCAGCTATGGTATATAAATAAGCATGCTTTTCAAAAAGTACAAATCCTTAATCATGCTACTTTTTCTATCGAATTGATCATAATGGAAGTATGGTTTATGCTACCGGCAGCTTTAGCATGTAGTGTGGGTCATGGTCTAGAGGGTAAGACAGATACCTACTACACACTAGGTTCTGGGTTCAAATCCCAGCTATGGTATATAAATAAGCATGCTTTTCAAAAAGTACAAATCCTTAATCATGCTACTTTTTCTATCGAATTGATCATAATGGAAGTATGGTTTATGCTACCGGCAGCTTTAGCATGTAGTGTGGGTCATGGTCTAGAGGGTAAGACAGATACCTACTACACACTAGGTTCTGGGTTCAAATCCCAGCTATGGTATATAAATAAGCATGCTTTTCAAAAAGTACAAATCCTTAATCATGCTACTTTTTCTATCGAATTGATCATAATGGAAGTATGGTTTATGCTACCGGCAGCTTTAGCATGTAGTGTGGGTCATGGTCTAGAGGGTAAGACAGATACCTACTACACACTAGGTTCTGGGTTCAAATCCCAGCTATGGTATATAAATAAGCATGCTTTTCAAAAAGTACAAATCCTTAATCATGCTACTTTTTCTATCGAATTGATCATAATGGAAGTATGGTTTATGCTACCGGCAGCTTTAGCATGTAGTGTGGGTCATGGTCTAGAGGGTAAGACAGATACCTACTACACACTAGGTTCTGGGTTCAAATCCCAGCTATGGTATATAAATAAGCATGCTTTTCAAAAAGTACAAATCCTTAATCATGCTACTTTTTCTATCGAATTGATCATAATGGAAGTATGGTTTATGCTACCGGCAGCTTTAGCATGTAGTGTGGGTCATGGTCTAGAGGGTAAGACAGATACCTACTACACACTAGGTTCTGGGTTCAAATCCCAGCTATGGTATATAAATAAGCATGCTTTTCAAAAAGTACAAATCCTTAATCATGCTACTTTTTCTATCGAATTGATCATAATGGAAGTATGGTTTATGCTACCGGCAGCTTTAGCATGTAGTGTGGGTCATGGTCTAGAGGGTAAGACAGATACCTACTACACACTAGGTTCTGGGTTCAAATCCCAGCTATGGTATATAAATAAGCATGCTTTTCAAAAAGTACAAATCCTTAATCATGCTACTTTTTCTATCGAATTGATCATAATGGAAGTATGGTTTATGCTACCGGCAGCTTTAGCATGTAGTGTGGGTCATGGTCTAGAGGGTAAGACAGATACCTACTGCACACTAGGTTCTGGTTCAAATCCCAGCTATGGTATATAAATAAGCATGCTTTTCAAAAAGTACAAATCCTTAATCATGCTACTTTTTCTATCGAATTGATCATAATGGAAGTATGGTTTATGCTACCGGCAGCCTTTAGCATGTAGTGTGGGTCATGGTCTAGAGGGTAAGACAGATACCTACTACACACTAGGTTCTGGGTTCAAATCCCAGCTATGGTATATAAATAAGCATGCTTTTCAAAAAGTACAAATCCTTAATCATGCTACTTTTTCTATCGAATTGATCATAATGGAAGTATGGTTTATGCTACCGGCAGCTTTAGCATGTAGTGTGGGTCATGGTCTAGAGGGTAAGACAGATACCTACTACACACTAGGTTCTGGGTTCAAATCCCAGCTATGGTATATAAATAAGCATGCTTTTCAAAAAGTACAAATCCTTAATCATGCTACTTTTTCTATCGAATTGATCATAATGGAAGTATGGTTTATGCTACCGGCAGCTTTAGCATGTAGTGTGGGTCATGGTCTAGAGGGTAAGACAGATACCTACTACACACTAGGTTCTGGGTTCAAATCCCAGCTATGGTATATAAATAAGCATGCTTTTCAAAAAGTACAAATCCTTAATCATGCTACTTTTTCTATCGAATTGATCATAATGGAAGTATGGTTTATGCTACCGGCAGCTTTAGCATGTAGTGTGGGTCATGGTCTAGAGGGTAAGACAGATACCTACTACACACTAGGTTCTGGGTTCAAATCCCAGCTATGGTATATAAATAAGCATGCTTTTCAAAAAGTACAAATCCTTAATCATGCTACTTTTTCTATCGAATTGATCATAATGGAAGTATGGTTTATGCTACCGGCAGCTTTAGCATGTAGTGTGGGTCATGGTCTAGAGGGTAAGACAGATACCTACTACACACTAGGTTCTGGGTTCAAATCCCAGCTATGGTATATAAATAAGCATGCTTTTCAAAAAGTACAAATCCTTAATCATGCTACTTTTTCTATCGAATTGATCATAATGGAAGTATGGTTTATGCTACCGGCAGCTTTAGCATGTAGTGTGGGTCATGGTCTAGAGGGTAAGACAGATACCTACTACACACTAGGTTCTGGGTTCAAATCCCAGCTATGGTATATAAATAAGCATGCTTTTCAAAAAGTACAAATCCTTAATCATGCTACTTTTTCTATCGAATTGATCATAATGGAAGTATGGTTTATGCTACCGGCAGCTTTAGCATGTAGTGTGGGTCATGGTCTAGAGGGTAAGACAGATACCTACTACACACTAGGTTCTGGGTTCAAATCCCAGCTATGGTATATAAATAAGCATGCTTTTCAAAAAGTACAAATCCTTAATCATGCTACTTTTTCTATCGAATTGATCATAATGGAAGTATGGTTTATGCTACCGGCAGCTTTAGCATGTAGTGTGGGTCATGGTCTAGAGGGTAAGACAGATACCTACTACACACTAGGTTCTGGGTTCAAATCCCAGCTATGGTATATAAATAAGCATGCTTTTCAAAAAGTACAAATCCTTAATCATGCTACTTTTTCTATCGAATTGATCATAATGGAAGTATGGTTTATGCTACCGGCAGCTTTAGCATGTAGTGTGGGTCATGGTCTAGAGGGTAAGACAGATACCTACTACACACTAGGTTCTGGGTTCAAATCCCAGCTATGGTATATAAATAAGCATGCTTTTCAAAAAGTACAAATCCTTAATCATGCTACTTTTTCTATCGAATTGATCATAATGGAAGTATGGTTTATGCTACCGGCAGCTTTAGCATGTAGTGTGGGTCATGGTCTAGAGGGTAAGACAGATACCTACTACACACTAGGTTCTGGGTTCAAATCCCAGCTATGGTATATAAATAAGCATGCTTTTCAAAAAGTACAAATCCTTAATCATGCTACTTTTTCTATCGAATTGATCATAATGGAAGTATGGTTTATGCTACCGGCAGCTTTAGCATGTAGTGTGGGTCATGGTCTAGAGGGTAAGACAGATACCTACTACACACTAGGTTCTGGGTTCAAATCCCAGCTATGGTATATAAATAAGCATGCTTTTCAAAAAGTACAAATCCTTAATCATGCTACTTTTTCTATCGAATTGATCATAATGGAAGTATGGTTTATGCTACCGGCAGCTTTAGCATGTAGTGTGGGTCATGGTCTAGAGGGTAAGACAGATACCTACTACACACTAGGTTCTGGGTTCAAATCCCAGCTATGGTATATAAATAAGCATGCTTTTCAAAAAGTACAAATCCTTAATCATGCTACTTTTTCTATCGAATTGATCATAATGGAAGTATGGTTTATGCTACCGGCAGCTTTAGCATGTAGTGTGGGTCATGGTCTAGAGGGTAAGACAGATACCTACTACACACTAGGTTCTGGGTTCAAATCCCAGCTATGGTATATAAATAAGCATGCTTTTCAAAAAGTACAAATCCTTAATCATGCTACTTTTTCTATCGAATTGATCATAATGGAAGTATGGTTTATGCTACCGGCAGCTTTAGCATGTAGTGTGGGTCATGGTCTAGAGGGTAAGACAGATACCTACTACACACTAGGTTCTGGGTTCAAATCCCAGCTATGGTATATAAATAAGCATGCTTTTCAAAAAGTACAAATCCTTAATCATGCTACTTTTTCTATCGAATTGATCATAATGGAAGTATGGTTTATGCTACCGGCAGCTTTAGCATGTAGTGTGGGTCATGGTCTAGAGGGTAAGACAGATACCTACTACACACTAGGTTCTGGGTTCAAATCCCAGCTATGGTATATAAATAAGCATGCTTTTCAAAAAGTACAAATCCTTAATCATGCTACTTTTTCTATCGAATTGATCATAATGGAAGTATGGTTTATGCTACCGGCAGCTTTAGCATGTAGTGTGGGTCATGGTCTAGAGGGTAAGACAGATACCTACTACACACTAGGTTCTGGGTTCAAATCCCAGCTATGGTATATAAATAAGCATGCTTTTCAAAAAGTACAAATCCTTAATCATGCTACTTTTTCTATCGAATTGATCATAATGGAAGTATGGTTTATGCTACCGGCAGCTTTAGCATGTAGTGTGGGTCATGGTCTAGAGGGTAAGACAGATACCTACTACACACTAGGTTCTGGGTTCAAATCCCAGCTATGGTATATAAATAAGCATGCTTTTCAAAAAGTACAAATCCTTAATCATGCTACTTTTTCTATCGAATTGATCATAATGGAAGTATGGTTTATGCTACCGGCAGCTTTAGCATGTAGTGTGGGTCATGGTCTAGAGGGTAAGACAGATACCTACTACACACTAGGTTCTGGGTTCAAATCCCAGCTATGGTATATAAATAAGCATGCTTTTCAAAAAGTACAAATCCTTAATCATGCTACTTTTTCTATCGAATTGATCATAATGGAAGTATGGTTTATGCTACCGGCAGCTTTAGCATGTAGTGTGGGTCATGGTCTAGAGGGTAAGACAGATACCTACTACACACTAGGTTCTGGGTTCAAATCCCAGCTATGGTATATAAATAAGCATGCTTTTCAAAAAGTACAAATCCTTAATCATGCTACTTTTTCTATCGAATTGATCATAATGGAAGTATGGTTTATGCTACCGGCAGCTTTAGCATGTAGTGTGGGTCATGGTCTAGAGGGTAAGACAGATACCTACTACACACTAGGTTCTGGGTTCAAATCCCAGCTATGGTATATAAATAAGCATGCTTTTCAAAAAGTACAAATCCTTAATCATGCTACTTTTTCTATCGAATTGATCATAATGGAAGTATGGTTTATGCTACCGGCAGCTTTAGCATGTAGTGTGGGTCATGGTCTAGAGGGTAAGACAGATACCTACTACACACTAGGTTCTGGGTTCAAATCCCAGCTATGGTATATAAATAAGCATGCTTTTCAAAAAGTACAAATCCTTAATCATGCTACTTTTTCTATCGAATTGATCATAATGGAAGTATGGTTTATGCTACCGGCAGCTTTAGCATGTAGTGTGGGTCATGGTCTAGAGGGTAAGACAGATACCTACTACACACTAGGTTCTGGGTTCAAATCCCAGCTATGGTATATAAATAAGCATGCTTTTCAAAAAGTACAAATCCTTAATCATGCTACTTTTTCTATCGAATTGATCATAATGGAAGTATGGTTTATGCTACCGGCAGCTTTAGCATGTAGTGTGGGTCATGGTCTAGAGGGTAAGACAGATACCTACTACACACTAGGTTCTGGGTTCAAATCCCAGCTATGGTATATAAATAAGCATGCTTTTCAAAAAGTACAAATCCTTAATCATGCTACTTTTTCTATCGAATTGATCATAATGGAAGTATGGTTTATGCTACCGGCAGCTTTAGCATGTAGTGTGGGTCATGGTCTAGAGGGTAAGACAGATACCTACTACACACTAGGTTCTGGGTTCAAATCCCAGCTATGGTATATAAATAAGCATGCTTTTCAAAAAGTACAAATCCTTAATCATGCTACTTTTTCTATCGAATTGATCATAATGGAAGTATGGTTTTATGCTACCGGCAGAGCTTTAGCATGTAGTGTGGGTCATGGTCTAGAGGGTAAGACAGATACCTACTACACACTAGGTTACCAGCTATGGTATATAAATAAGCATGCTT